>NW_015505753.1:588990-589552 GCF_001515645.1 Sinocyclocheilus grahami
ACACACAGAAATGTAAAGGTATTCACGGCAACCCATCAAAATAAAAGCTCGGTTTAACTTGAAGACATTGCAGTAGAAATATATTAGCCTACTATTGTTCAGTAGAATGTACATAATAGGCTACTACTACTACTAAAATTATTAAAACCTTATTTTTAAGGAATAATCCTACAATATTTATTCAGTGTTTTAATTGTAATATTAAATCCCCTTTATTTTCCAAAAAATTTTATTTGTTTAATTTTCATTCATTAAAAGATAAATTAAATGAATGTTTTATGCCTTAAAAATGTAAATACACAACACAGAATTTCTGAGGGAAAAAAAATCACAAGGCTATTGTAAGAATAAATGAAACTTGTTTTTATGCTTTCAAATAATTAGACACGCTAAAACACAGAATTTGGTAACAATAAAACATAAGGTTGGAAAAAAATAAAAAAATTTGGGCCCTAAACATGTAATTTAAAAAAAAAACTTTAAAAACTGTTAAACTGTTTAAGTTTCATGATTTATATCATGAAACTTAAACATGATATAAACTGCACAGTGTTACCCCCCC
>NW_015505753.1:589568-605558 GCF_001515645.1 Sinocyclocheilus grahami
TGCCTGCATATAGAAAAGTCACAGGCTCAGCACCCGCCTACTTCCACTCACTACTACGAATCTACATCCCCTCCAGAACTCTGAGATCCGCTAGCGAGCAACGCCTCGTGGCACCATCACAGAGAGGCTCAAAATCACTTTCCAGAACATTCTCGTTCACCATTCCTGGCTGGTGGAATGATCTTCCCACCCCTATCCGGAATGCTGAATCCCTGACAATTTTCAAGCGACAGCTGAAAACATCTCTTTCAATGCTACTTGACTTCATCTTAAATTAATAAAAAAAAAAAAAAACTTTGTCTTTCTCTTTATTTATTCCTTCCCTTTCTAGCTTGTACTTATTTGAACAATGCCTAAAACTTGGTATTACAAGCACTTCCTGTGTCTGTTTGTCTCTTTAAGAAGAATCACTTTATGTATTCCCCAATTGTAAGTCGCTTTGGATAAAAGCGTCTGCAAAATGACAAAATGTAAATGTAAATGTCTTACCATCTTGACATCATCCTTGATATCGCGTTTGATGGGACTTGAGGACAGGGGTCTGGTTGGTGACTTATCATTGAACAAATTCCTCTTCCTGTGGAAGAGAAAAAACTTTTAGCTCCCTTACACTAGATCAGGGGTGTCAAACTCCTTTTCACTGAGAGCCACTTCAACATTATGGATGCCATCAAAGGGCCGGTTGTAACTGTAAGACTGTACAAATGTTACTAACATATTGTCTCTTAATGTTATTATTACTTATTTAAGTTACAAATATTGCATGCATTTGCAGAGATGTAATTTATGTAATTGCTCTGTTATTTTAACATAAATCCTTTTAATTTATCAAGTTAAGAAAGCCAAATTACTCTATAAATCAAAGTAAATAATAAAGACAAGTATCATCAAAACACAAGTCATTACATTAACTTTGTTAAAAACTTTTTTTGTTACATTTATGGCACAACAAATAATTGCGAGCTGCTAAGAACGTGTGACAGATATGGCATGAGTCCGGTCTCATGAAAATATGTATCAATAGCACAATTTTCTGTTTCTATTTGGCATGCAATTTATATGCAGAAATTTACTTTGACGTGCATATGATACGCACGTGTTTGGTGTGCATATGATATGCAATCAATGCTTGTAGTAGAAAAAAAGAAGTGGTGGTACTTAACCCCACTCCCCCACCCAAAAATGAATAAATACAAACTAAAGTACTAAAAAAGTACTTTTTAATTTTCATAATCTGCAATAAATGTATATAGTGCCACAATAAATAAATAAATTCATTAATTGTTTGCAATTCAATTCACGTTATTGGTATAGCACTTTTCATGATACACTATTGCGAAGCAGCTTCACAGAAAATGAACATTTCTACATTGCATTTAGTAGTTTACAGCATTGCACAAGTCAATCTGCGATACCAAACAGGAACACAGGGGGATGCCAAAAGACCACTAAACGAGCTATCTTGACCTGACTGATCCAGATTTACTAAACCACCACTGCGTAAACTAAAACACCTTCAGCCAGCATCCAGTATAAAACACTCGTGCTTTTAAGCTAAATAGCTTGCTGATTTTTTTTTACTGACATCTGTATGCGAGTACTATTATCTCCGCCATATCTGATGAAATAGGCCGTGTTTTCTCTGCATTAGCGCTGTTTTGAACTTACTGTTTGAATGCATTCGTTTACTGGATTCTTAGACTTTCCAGGACTTTACCGGTTGATCTGATCGCAAAAAACCTGGTTCTTTTCATTTTTATAATGTATTGTTTTCGTTAAAATTTACTGATTTAAATTAGTAAGTTATTTTACTACTCTACGCTAGGGTGACCACCTGGCTTTTGCAGGACGTTAGATGTGATTTTACGGGACAATGCGGGACATGTGCGAAACAGATACATTTATTACTATTGTTATGCTATGTAAATAGGCTACTGATTTACTTCATTTTTATAATGTATTGTTTTCGTTAAAATTTACTGATTTAAATGAGTAATTGTTATTTTACTACTCTACGCTAGGGTGACCACCTGGCTTTTGCAGGACGTTAGATGTGATTTTACGGGACAATGCGGGACATGTGCGAAACAGATACATTTATTACTATTGTTATGCTATGTAAATAGGCTACTGATTTACATTCGTTGGCATATATGCGCCAATTTTCTGCCGGTGGATGCCCACACTCCAGGTTGCGTTTATTAAACTCGGGAGAGAAGATTTTTAAGTGCACACATGTAATGTCTGACAGATAGAGAGCGCGTCCGTTTTCTGTGAGAGTGAATGAATGGGAATCCACCTGCGAGCAGAGCAGGGCTCGCAAAATTTCAAAATCCCTGGTCGCCCTTCGGGCAGGTACTCTTCAGATTTTGGTAGCCTAAAAATGTATTTAACTAGTCCAAATAAAAAAAGACCTTTTAAAAAAATATATATATATAGAAAATCACACAGGAGTTTAAATGTCAATCAAAAATATTTTTAATACACAAATATCAACAAATATGAAGGAAGGAATTTATTTCACTGTTTACAGGGTATCTGCAGAATTTTAAAAAATAAATGTAAGGCAATTTATGACCCATTTTAAGAGCTGCACAAGTAAAATGAACACAGTATGGGTGGGGTTGGACAATGTCTGTGGAAACATACAGTACTGAGCCATAAAATTACATGATTTACAGTTCAGATACAGGTTTCAGATACATTCAAATAAAGACATCCGCAACGCGTTTGGACTTGAAACATACAGCACTTATATTTATTTAATGACATCATGGTGATACATTTTGGTAGCCCGACTGGAAAACACAATAGCCTCGGGACGTCGGGCTAGCGATTTTGCGAGCCCTGCAGAGAGATTTGCACTCGCACATTTGATGCACTCTCGCATAGGCAATATGCCTCTGGACATTTGTCATTAAAATAACTCCATAGAAACAGTCTCAAACTAACTATTAAAACGAGAAGTCGTGTCTGAAAGCTGCAATCGAAAAAAAATGTTATTCGTTAAATGAAAGGAGAATATCGTGTTTTTACGGTGGTGCCCGAGCACTAGATGAGGTCCGCTTTATTCCTTTGAGCCTTCCACGCAGTCCTCATCAACAGAAAAACCCCACACTCCTAATCCTAACCATTGCGTATCATATGCACACCAAAGTCAATTTCTGCGTATAAATAGAATGCCAAATAGAAACAGAAACTTGTGGTATTGGTACGCACTTTCATAATTTACGATATCAAGCTGCATAGATTTTTATTTTAAGACAATCATATGCTCTCGGGGGCCACATAAAATGATGTGGCGGGCCGGAATAGGCACAAGGGCCTTGAGTTTGACACATGTGCACTAGATCATACAAGTACCTACACAAATCTTTCAAAATCCACATGCACAACAATCTAGATGCATCAGTCTTTTCCTTTTTGCCTTGGTCTCCATTAGGATGCAGGATTCACAGGCATGCAGGTGTAGTGTTTGGACCAATCAGACACACAATTGTTTATTAGATTTTAGGGCTGGGACAATAAATCGATGCATCACGAATCGAGAAATATTTCTGCATTGATTCTGAGATTTTCCGAAGGCATCGCGATTCTCTCTTAAATTGATTCTGAGCTTAGTTTTTAACAGTAGATGGCACTGTGTGCTTTAGAAATAGCCGTATTCTGCTTGCTTCCAGTTCCTTACACACGCACCATTTGAACCTAAAATAATCATTCATAAAGTTTGAAAAGGTTAAAGTGAATTACAAGAATGATCACAGTGGGCTGTGTTTACATTAATCTTGCATCATAAAAGCATAAAAGCTGATGTGCAAGTACATTTATCCACTTACATTACTCAGCCGAACGCACAAGCGCTCTTCCTCGTGAGCATTTGAGTGTGCGGTTAAAAACTAGCCTAGAGCGCAATCTGCTGTTAAAAACTAAGCTCAGAATCGATTCGAGAGAGAATCACGATGCATTCTGAAAATCTCAGAATGGATTCACGAATAGCGATGCATCGATTTATTGTCCCAGCCCTATTAAATTTAACAAATAAATTATTCATTAGATTAACAAATAATCACAGACCCCTCACCCAATAACCATACTGGGTGCCAGGATGTCTGTGAACGACCCCAGGCCACTGGTTACCATGGCAAACAGGACACCTCAGCCAGACCAGATACATTTTACGAAGTAATGGCACGTCGAGAGTTCTCCCTCTCACTACCTTTCACCCATAGGAAAAACATGATGCCCATAAAAATGGACTCTTCTCTAATTAATTCATAGAAAAACTTTTCTTTGAATGAACACACACATCCTTCAGGTGTTTGTGTATATTATTACTATTCTTGTATATTGTCTTTTGTATTGTATGCTGTTTTATGCATGCTTATGATAGAACCACTCATTCATGTAACCTTACCTATACCATGTTTGGTCTCTATGAATTCGTCTTCGGATGATCTAATTGAAAGTGTATATTATATGCTTATACCTATGCAACATATTAGTGTTCTAAGAATTTTTAGTAGCTTTTGCATCAACACCCAATCGAATAACATATGCAAAATGCTATGCTCTAAGACAAAGAGTCATAAACTTTCCCTCCAAAAGTGCAAGTCACCATTGGCTCTTTGACCCCCGAGAGGTGTGACCTCGACAGAACTTAAAAGGCCTCACATCAGTGATGCCTCACTGTCTTGCTTCTTTTAGATTCTGAGAAGATGGGGATACTGGGCTAGAACTCTACTGGAACCCCTAAGTTTGTGCCAGGCTGCGAGCCTCGTCTTTTTGGCTTCTCCAAAGATCTTCGGATTTCAGCTGATGTCTCTTGAGCTCTGCGCTCTTCTCTCATCACCTTCATCTGGGAGAAAACTCTCCCAATCACCACCGAGTCAGAAGAATAACATCTTTGGAGTTCATCACGCTTCAAACTTGGAAGAACGTGATCTCAACTCCAACACCACCAAACCTTAAAACCATCAAGACTTTCATCCGAGACTGCATCCAGACACTCGTTCAACGACCAAGGCAATGCAAGTATCGTACATTTAACTAAAAGAACAGAGGTTTAGTATAAGCTGTAGATTCCGTTGTAAAACGGCGCTGATGGTTTCTACTCAGGTGTGGTTAGCTGACTTATGTTCCATAACTGCACTTCCTGGTTTCTCTAATGGTTCCATTAATCCACTTCAACTCCCTTTTGTATGTACGTGTGAGTGTATGTTTGTTTGTTTGTTGGTTTGTTAGACTAATTTGTGTTAGTGTTTAGTTAATAAAACTCTTGTGCACAAATTACATGAGTCTCTGATTCTGCCACCACTTGTGAATAATGTCCCTTTTACGATCCGATCTAGCTACATGCTTTAATGCATTAGTACTGTAGGAAAGTTCTTTTCTGCAGCCAAGAAAATATCCTTTCTTAGATTTGATATGAAATTACAATGAATGTTCGCTGGACAAACAGATTAGTTGACGGCAATTTAATTCTGCTACAGTTACTACAGGCAGTTCATATAAATAATTGTAATTAATCATAATTAATTGTAATTATTTATATACATTTCCCTTTTGAGCTAATTTGCTACACAGGGAAGCATAAAAAAGCATATTTTTTTTACACACGATGGAAATAATTGCATCATCTTTCTTTAACACATCTAAAACACATGGTCCATGGTTTCTAGTACTTTGTAGTTCCCAGCAGACTTGACACACACTCATGCCAGTTGGGGGCATATATTATACAGTATATCATTTCCAGTTCACTGATATTTGTGATCTCTTTCTTTGCCCAGATAATTCCAGTTTGATCAGCTACGCTGAGGCCACCAACGACAACTTCAAAGCCTGAAACTCGTCTGACTAGATGTCGCTGATTTCGACAGCCATGACACATTTGTTTCATGGGCAAATTAAGAACGTGTTCTCGAGCTAATTATGAATGCTTAACGCAAATCTCAACTAATTAAACTAATCCCCCGTTAGTCAAATGATGAAGAGAGGGAGGATGTGATGACTATATGAAAGTCTTGACAAGTATTTGGAGACACATAAACCCTCTTTTTTTCTATTTTCTTTTTTCTGTGGTTTCGTTTGGACTTACTATTAAGCTCTAGCCTAAAATACACATCAGAAAGCAGTTTTAAAAGCACTGCAGTGTTTTTATTTTGCTGTCAATCACACAGATAAATACACGGCCTACAATTATTTATATGCTTATAGCAATGAAGTGTGCAATAAAACAATACAGCAGTACTTACACACTAATGTGTCAAAATCTTGAAGTGTGCAAATGCCATTTGTGTATAAGCATTACTATACCAATTGATAATCTTAAATTCCATTCTTATTTTTCAGCACATTTCCTCTCACACGAAGCTAACAGAAATAAGAACAAACGCACCAGGCAAAAATCTGTAATTAACTGAATTATTATGCAATTCACCTTTCCTTCCCATGGATGTATATGACCTTCAGAGCTCAATATATAGAATATATTCAGTAGAGAAAAAAAGTAACACTTTAGTATAGGAAACGATTCTCACTATTAACTAGTTGCTTATTAGCATGCCTATCATTAACATTTTGGCTGATTATTATTATTTATAAAGCACATATTCTGCATGACCATATTCTACATCCCTAATCCTACCAAATAAACTTAACAACTACCTTACTAACTATTAATAAGCAGCAAATTAGGAGTTTATTGAGGCAAAAGTCATAGTTAATGGTTTGTTAATAGCGAGTGACCAAAGAAGTGTGACCAACAAAAAGTCTCTCAATTCACAAGTCACCAATATAAACTGAATTGGCCAGAAGGCACTGGATTGAACTGACAATAAGAGGAATTGCTAAACTGCAATTTAAAGGAATTTAACACAGGTAATGGCATTTAGGGAAATGCAATGTTCTTCAACAAAATGAAATTTGCATGACAATTATTATAAAGTATGAATAAATATATACCAATCAAACATAAATTAAATCATGTATCTGTCTGTCTGAAGAGGGGGGGGGGACCCAAACCAAACTTTCAAAACAGGCTATCATGCCACTTTAACAAACATACCTTTCCGTAAAAAAATTACACTTACTGCAGTTATATGTATTTCTATGAATTTTAATTGTACTTTAAATTCAAATAAAATTTTGCACTGTTTCACCTTAATTTAATTTCACGAATTTAAATATTTAAAACTCAATTCAATTCTGAAGAGTGCACAACACTGCCCAAGGCCATGAGAGTCTGGCTGCAGCATGTTGTAAGTTTCAGTAAACAAAAGCATTACCTTCGCAGCGCTGTTGCTGTTACAAGTTGCTCACGGAGAGACAGCAGTTTGTAACAACTATATAATGAAGCATTCACACGGGGCGTTGGCGTTAAAACTTCTGAATTACTTTAAATGGGTGACGTCATGCGTTGCCAAACTGAATAGTGGATCTGTTGCGTCACACCACTGGCGTTGCTCGGGGCAGAAGTTGAAAAATTTTCAACTTTTCAAGCACCAACGCAGACATCAGCCTAGTCTCGTGTAGCCAGAAAAGTAATGCGATTGGCTATTGTGACTATGATGATCGCGTCAGCACCAAGCTTTGCGTCAGCTCCCTCCGCTAAGCGTTGACTTCAATGCCCTATGTGAATGTACCGTAAACGAATCTTACAACTATAAATCAGTTGAGAAATTGGCTAGTGGAATGCTGCCTTAAGGAAACAGTTCTGTGACGAGAGGGGTGGGGCCGAGAGCCGTGAGAACGGAGCGAGGCCGGTGGAGTAAATGCTAATGCGCGACACCTGCGCCACTAGGAGCTCCAGAAGGATAAAAAGAGGAGTGACGACAGTGTTGGAGGAGAGAGGACCAGGCCTGGACTTTATTTTGGGTTTTGGTTCTGTTCGTGCGCGACAGTCGTCCGCGAGGGGCTGTCACGCTATTTTTTGTGTTTATTTTATTATTAAAGTTTTGTTTGAATGTTCGCCGGTTCCCGCCTCCTTCTTCCCGACCTACGAACGTTGTTACATGTACATCCTCCAGTCATCTGACATACTATCCTCAACATACTGCGATTCAGTAGAGTACAAATGTAAACTGGGATGCAACCATTGGCATGAGCTGTAGTGCAGCATGCCAACCAGATGGGGGCTAAAAAGAAACAATATATAAGCACACATATATATATATATATAGAGAGAGAGAGAGAGAGAGCTCTATGTCTGCACACTACATCAAAGAACAGATCTAAAAGGGCACTTCAGCAAAATCTGCTGGACTGCTTGCATACTACTACACACACACAGTCTACCTTCCCTTTGAGCTGTCAGATGAGGGCCAGCCATTGTGATTGGCGCCTGGCCGTTAACAGGTGGATGGGGATAATTAAATCTGATGAGAGTGTGGGATCAAAGAGCTGTGGGGGCAGATCGTGGAGGTGCTGCTGCCCCGCGGCCCGATTAAAGCCCCCGTGTCCTGACCTGCAGCTGCTCAGAACGGCCTCGGCCTCAGGGACACGTCCTCATCCACACCACTTAAACACACAAGGCCAAAGCATTCATGTGTACTTAACTCAAACCTTGGACTCAGGAACACATCTGATGTCTCTTACAGCCGTCGCTGCTGCCGCTGTCACATTTGGCAATGGTTGGAGACTCTGGCTAATGTTTCCGTTGAACACATAAAACCCAGACAGACAGATGAGAAGGTTCACATGAGGAAACTATGGCAACTATGACTTTAAATGATCAACACGAAAAACATCTCAGTGGCTACAAGGGTGTTGCTAAGCATTGTTAGGGCATTCTGAGTGGATGCTATGGTGTTGCTATGCATGTGTACTGATTAGTTGTAAAAGCATTACTAGGCTGTTGCTAGCAAGTTCTGGGTGGTCAGTAAAGGTGTGGTCACATTAGAAAAAAATTGTTAAAAAAGGCCCATTGTCTAATGTCAGTAGTGTAGTGATATATAAAACACAGCTCATTTTCCCACCGGTTAATCGTCATGTGACAACATCGGTAATACCGGTATCACCGTGGGGGCAGGGGCGTTCCCTCTTTTCCTCGCTTTCTTTCGCTTTTAAATAGCTTGTAAAAGCGGTGTGCACATTTTACTTTCACTTTAAAATAGTGGCAATTCGGAGTAAATCAATTGTTCGTTTTTAGTTTGTTTGAATTTTCACTATTTTCTTCGCTTTCCTTCGCTTTTAAAAATTAGCGAATTAGCGGCAATTAGGCGTCAATTGCTTGAATGCAACAACAAAATACAACGTCAAACTCACTTTAGCGTATATATAAAACATAGAACTTTTATTAACAAAACAAATAAAAATACACCAAATTATAGGGCAGGCTATGCCTAATATAATATAACAAATAACTTACATAAAGTTTAAATGCACAAAACTGGAAACAAGTAAACATGTATAATATATAACCAAATAAATAAGAAACATAGAATGAGTAAGAAAGCTTGGAGGCACGGCATACACCTTGATGTCAAATAAAATAAATAAATGACACAAAGTTTAAATAAAGTAAACATCGGCAAACAATGTGGAACCAATTACATAATAACTTCCAAAATCACCTTAGATAAACGGCAAGTCAACAGGCTTTTCAAAATCCAAAATATTGCCAAACAGGCGCTTTTGCATTTAGTTTCAAAACTAAATCATCTGCGATCGTCTTGTCCGTCTCACCTCACTCTTCTTGTCAGTCAGCTCGACTCACTCTCCTCACTGGAGAAATGAAATCTGATCTGTGATGCGATTGTCGTTCAACTGCATTGAGCAGCCGCGTTCAGTTTTTAATTGTAGTTTCTGTTCTTTTACTGAACTAAATTATTTTTATTACTATAAAAAATCTAAACGACAGTGGGGGTCGGTGACGCGGTGGGCAAGTGTCGTAACCGGTGTATCACCGTCAGCACCGTCTATCGCTGCAAGCCTAGCTCACACAGAAGTCACATTCAAACCAAGTAGCTGTTTTGTTGGTCAACGTGGTGAACTGACATGACCCAGTGAATCCGATGCAAAATCTGTGTGAGAAAATCTTTCGCCCTCATGCAAAATTCTCGGTTGTGCAACTTTCTATTGAAATGACTATGGATATTTGCAAAACAATGGTAAACGTGAGCACACAGCACTGGTTTTGTAACTGGTTGCCAGGGCAGTGCTTTCAGTAATTATTTGTATGCTGCTGCTGTGTTTTATACACTGGGGAAAAAAATAAATAAAATAAAAAATAAAAACTACAAAGTGTTCCTGATGCATTCACATTTTTAGATTCTCAACTGCATTAGAAAATTGTTTCAAGTAATACTACTTCGTTTTGTCAATTCAAATATATTAATTTACTGAATGTAAGACGTCTCATTGAGCCAATAAAATCACTGACTTCGGCACTTGACACACAAACCTCAAGAAAGGTGATAATCGGCAAATTTAGAAAGATGAGTCTTTAAAATTACAGCACAACAAATGAACACCAATAACAAAACAACAACATAAGTTGTTGGGGAAAAAACAACCTTCATGCTGCAATGCATGCTGTGAAACCATATGCTTAACATTTTAGCAATATTGTTCAATTCAAAATTCTGGTAACACTTCAGTATAGGAACAAATTCTCACTATTAACTAGTTACATTAGCATGCCTACTAATAACAAATTGGCTGTTTATTAGTACTTATAAAGCACATATTCTGCATGACCATGTTCTACATCACTAATCCTACCCAATACCTAAACTTAACAACTACCTTACTGACTATTAATAAGCAGTAAATTAGCAGTTTATTAAGGCAAAAGTCATAGTTAATGGTTTGTTAATGGCGAGAATTTGACTTTATTTTAAAGTGTGACCAAAATTCTTTGTTCAAACAAATGTGGTTGACTTGTTAGGACAACAATTTGAGGAATTCTGGTGATCTATTAATTTTATTTTATTTTATTTTTTTGGAGATGTTCCTTTTGGACTTTGGGCTTGCTTAGTTGGTTACACTTGATTTTTATTATTATTATTATTATTATTATTGTTGAACTGAGTCAACAATGAACTGACTTTACCTGAAAAACGTTTACTATTGTCCTCTTTTTAGAGCAAAATCTCAATTTTGGTTGCATTATTGAAACACTATTTTCCTATTTATTACTGTAAAGCTGCTTTGACACAATCTGTATGGCATAAAGCCCTATATGAATACAAGTAAAAAAATAAATTTAAAAAACCCTGTTGCGGCACTAAGCACTCATCAGCATGTCTCACTGCTCTCAGATCTGTTACACACAAGCCAAGCACAACAAATGCATGTCTGAACATTCACCGTGTTTAAGCCTCTCTAAACTGGCATATGCTTGGGGAGCCAAAGTTAAGTGAAGATCGCCATCAGGTGGACAAATATGGAACGGCCTGAACCACTCAGTGTCATTACTTTCATGGCCATAAAAGATATTTCACAACCTACTTCATGTAATATGAGAAAAAAAAGAAAAAGAAATCTTAGTAATTATACTTACTGTCACATCATAGAAAAATCACCTTGTTTGCAGGTGTTTTTTATCCTTATAATTTACGTTCAAAATAACAATTATCAACCTTGATGCACATTTATAGATGTACTTTACAATTTTTTTCCTTCCCCAAATTACAGCAAAGAGAATGAGGGGGGGTTTATAGCAGGCTACTGAGAATATGGGGATAATGTGCTCATTGTCATTAAAAGAAAATGTAAAAAAAAGCTTAACTGTCCTATATCGGGCATTTTTTTAAAGAAAATACCTTTGTTTTGTTTTTGTAACATTCACCCAATTTAGCATATTCATTTCACATCAGTCATCTGAAATGTTCATATACATGCCGAAATAAAGTATTAAAGTGTATGAAAAGCACACAAAATCAAACTCTGTAGCTTGAAGAAGCAGGTCCAATTTCTTAACAAAATAAACAAAAAAACAACAGCACCTTGTGTTTTAAATGTAATATATAGTCAACTCAGTAAAACTTCAAACAATGTTCAATAGCAACAAATTAAAGACAAAAAGAAAAAGCAAAGGGGGGAAAAAAAGCAGAAGAACGGTTATATCATCACCTGACTGACTGAAAGCAAACACAGCCACATCAGAGAAGAGCCGCAAGCTCAAAGCTTTAATCTGATCTAAATGAGTGCGACACATAAAAGACACGGCTGCAATTTTCTCCAGCAGGACTTGAGTCTGTGATCTAAATGCCTTTAATGGTCTTCTCCAAATTTAAGCACTGAAGCACAAGTCCAGGCTTTCAAGCAGATGGACTTCCTCTATCTGCTGACTGCTTCAAATGAAAGATCTCTAATTTCAGAAGAAGCAGTTTAATCTTCAGCCGTGAGGGTCAATGGACTCTTTGACTCATGACTTGAAATTGCAGAAAAACACAGGCCTGGCATTGCTAAACATTCACTTGTGTGGCTATAAACACAAGCATGTGTCTCTCCCAATGATTTTGTCTTGCATAGTTGAGGTTAAAGGCTTATTCACACCAAGAGCGACATGACAAAACAACAGAAAAAAACAGCTTTTACATGCTCCTTGTACTCAGAGATCAGGATCTCTCTATATCTGTAATGCTTGTTTTAGACGACCTACAGTATGAAACACAAATATTACTTCATAACTTAGTCAATTTTCTTACTCAGTAGGATTGCTTTATTTTAATTTAAAGATTGTTGCTGCAAAAAGTCTAAAAAAAAAAAAAAAAACATCCTGAAAAACGTCGCTCTGTTCCTATACATCGGTAACAAAGCATAATTTAAAACCTGCACATAGTATAATAACTATTTCATTATTATTTGATTTTTTGTTGATTACTACTCTTACTATACATTATTTCTAATGTGCATAAAGCAAAGACACTTGTAGTCTTCGCATAAATTAGGTGATTAAATTTATTTTCAATAGACAGAGAAGGTATACATACTGATAAACGACGTGTATAAAGTACAGCCTACACTGTGTAAAAATGTAATTGTCATGAATCCCGTCTGTGACCTTCCATCTGCTCGCCACCAGAGGTCACCTTCTGATTATATAGACACTCACACCACACAAACTGTCACACATCACCCTGGGCTACATTTCCCATGTTCCATTGCACTGATTACGCACTCACCTGCAACCAATCACACACACTTTAAATACGAGGCCCTAAACACTGTTCAAGGTCGTTTATAACTGTCAGCGATAGCTACTTTACAGAGCCATTCCAAGTTCCCGAGTCTAGTTTAGTCTTGTTCATAGTCTGTTTTGCCATGTCTTGATCCTTGCCTGTTATCTCGTCTTGTCTGATCTCTGCCTGCCCTGAAGTTTATAGCCGATCTTGGATTTAACCTTTGCCTTGCTGTTTCGGACTGTGTTTGCACCTCGCCTGGACTATTGCTTGTGTTATCGGATTACCACTCTTGTCAAGCCCTCTAGATAACGTTCGCTGTCAACTGACTCATGACTATCTTTGGATTACTCTTTCGTCTTGCCTGAACCATACCTGTTGTTGTTGTCGACCCATGCCTGTTTTATGACCACGCCTTTGAATAAAGCTTTGCAGATGGATCCACACGTCTCTCGTCTCATTCGCCCCGTAACAGAATACTCGGCCTCACAAGAATCCAGTGACTTTTCTAAAGGACTCTGGCCAGGTATGAACACGGCAATACCGCTATTAGCTCTTGAGCAGGGCAAACGATTGCTCGAGAGCTATATTCAAGAGAATTTAAAGGTCGCTAATTATTCTGATTTGCCTGACTGTGTGTTCATCGATTTTTTTTGTGTGAGGGCATTAACCAGCAGCTCAAATCGCAACTAATCCGTGAGGGTCCCCGTTCGTCTTTAAGTGATTTTATGGACTTTGCTTTGCTGTCCGTTGGCTCGTTATTTACTGTGGGAGTCACAGAGGAGGAACGCGACACCGCATCTGTGACTGAAATGGCGGATGCACCGGAGCGCACTCACATAATGGCGGCGACAGCAGAGCCTGTTCGCAAAATGGCGGCCACAACAACGCCCCGTCATATCACAACTACCATTCCAGAATCAAGTCGTCACAGCTGATCCTCCAGAGTCTCGTCACATCACAGATGATCGCCCAGTCACGTCACGTCCCAGCTGATCGTCCAGAGTCACGTCATGTCTCAGCTGATATCCCAGAGTCTCGTTATGTCTCAGCATATGAATTCAACATCATTTTGTGTGTAATTCTCCATTCATGCGATGCGAGAGAGTAGGCTACTCGCGCGCTGTGAGATGCACTTTCTGTGTGTGTATGCTTCAGTGTCTGCGCTCAGAAAACCGGACTGAAATTAGTTCTCTCTTGCGTCGTCAGATCCATATGTCTGCTCTTCTCTTACTCCCACATATTGACATTTTTGAACATTTTATGCGACGTGCAGTAAGTGCATGTTAGGGATGGGCGGATCGATCCTTAAGTATCGATACTATGTTGTATTGAAAGGATCGATCCTCACATAAAAATATCGATTCCAAAGTGCATTTTTTAACCATTAATTTTATTTATTTATCAAGAAATTCGGTGCATAAAAAAAGCTTCTAAGTATATTAGCAAATGATTGTGTTGGATAGAACCATTTCTCCTGCTCATCGGAACACACGTAAATGCTGAAAGACAGAACAAATCAATCACAGAGAGCGTTCGCTGCTGACGCATGGCTCACAGTGCTTGTTTAAATAGGGCTGTGTTTAATAGTATCAGAAGCATAAGTAGATCTTAAGAAACCATTGCCACATTAACTTAACATACATTAGCCTACACAACATTGTTACTATATATAAAATTAATTCTGAAAAATGCATCATGGTTTCCACACAAATATGAAGCAGTAATAATAATAAATGTTTCTTTAACAACAAATTATATTAGAATGATTTCTGAAGGATCGTGTGACACTGAAGACTGGAGTAATGATGCTGAAACTTCATCTTTGATCACAGATACATTTTAAATTACATTTTAAAATATATTAAAATAGAAAATAGTTATTTTAGTAGCTGCTTTTACTGTTTTACTTTTTTTTTTTCAAATAAGTGCAGCCTTGGTGAGCATGAGACTTAAAATAAACTTATTGACCCCAAACTTTTGTGTACATGTAATATTTATTTTAAATTGGCTAGTTTGTGCAAGTAAATTTATTTAAACTGGTTGTTAAAAGTTCAAATGGATTGTGTTATGTTCTGTAATTGCGGTTAATAAATCTGTCAGAAAAAAAATGCTAAAGTTTCAGCTTTAGGGGTACAACAGCCAGGCAGCCTTTCACAAGAATTAACCATGGTTTTATTACAGTAACCACAGTTTACCACAGTATTTGTACTAAAACTGCAGTAACCACAAATTTACCATGGTAATAATAATAATAACAATACATTTTAGTACTTACGTAACGCCATGGTTATTTCTCATGAGGTATCCTCAAAGGTGCACCTTTGTAACTTATCTACCCTTAAAGCATGCATACTGGTACTAATATGCTCACTTTTAAGGGTATAGTTGTACCTTTGAGGTTACTGCTCCAGTAAAGGGCTAAAGTACAATTATAGTATATTTTATTTCTGAGAGTGTAAACAAAAAAGGCCTATGAAATGTTAAAAACATGGCTTTAAAATCTAATATGTGATAAATAAGTGAATATCATTACTGATTATATTCTTTTAATAATTTAAAAGATCAGTTTAGTTTAGAGGCATCGGTATCGGTATCGACGTCGCATCGAAAATAAAATAAGAGGTATCGCCTATCCCTTGTGTATGTTAGCTTATGTCCCGCCAGTTCATATGTACGCATCTAACCTCCGAACCACGCAGCAGATTCGTTCTGAATGAATCTCTTCCCAAATCGTCCCTCCCTAACATTTTCATCTTGTTTTTATTCGTTGACGAAACGTCAATAGATTTACATCATAGTTTTTTGTCATTCAAGTAGAGCTTTAGTTCGTTATCGTCTCGTTGTCGTCGGGGAAAAAAAA
>NW_015505753.1:605668-617663 GCF_001515645.1 Sinocyclocheilus grahami
ATTTATTTATCAAGAAATTCGGTGCATAAAAAAAGCTTCTAAGTATATTAGCAAATGATTGTGTTGGATAGAACCATTTCTCCTGCTCATCGGAACACACGTAAATGCTGAAAGACAGAACAAATCAGAGCGTTCGAGCGTTCGCTGCTGACGCATGGCTCACAGTGCTTGTTTAAATAGGGCTGTGTTTAATAGTATCAGAAGCATCTTAAGAACTTAAGAAACCATTGCCACATTAACTTAACATACATTAGCCTACACAACATTGTTACTATATATAAAATTAATTCTGAAAAATGCATCATGGTTTCCACACAAATATGAAGCAGTAATAATAATAAATGTTTCTTTAACAACAAATTATATTAGAATGATTTCTGAAGGATCGTGTGACACTGAAGACTGGAGTAATGATGCTGAAACTTCATCTTTGATCAGATACATTTTAAATTACATTTTAAAATATATTAAAATAGAAAATAGTTATTTTAGTAGCTGCTTTTACTGTTTTACTTTTTTTTTTTCAAATAAGTGCAGCCTTGGTGAGCATGAGACTTAAAATAAACTTATTGACCCCAAACTTTTGTGTACATGTAATATTTATTTTAAATTGGCTAGTTTGTGCAAGTAAATTTATTTAAACTGGTTGTTAAAAGTTCAAATGGATTGTGTTATGTTCTGTAATTGCGGTTAATAAATCTGTCAGAAAAAAAATGCTAAAGTTTCAGCTTTAGGGGTACAACAGCCAGGCAGCCTTTCACAAGAATTAACCATGGTTTTATTACAGTAACCACAGTTTACCACAGTATTTGTACTAAAACTGCAGTAACCACAAATTTACCATGGTAATAATAATAATAACAATACATTTTAGTACTTACGTAACGCCATGCTTATTTCTCATGAGGTATCCTCAAAGGTGCACCTTTGTAACTTATCTACCCTTAAAGCATGCATACTGGTACTAATATGCTCACTTTTAAGGGTATAGTTGTACCTTTGAGGTTACTGCTCCAGTAAAGGGCTAAAGTACAATTATAGTATATTTTATTTCTGAGAGTGTAAACAAAAAAGGCCTATGAAATGTTAAAAACATGGCTTTAAAATCTAATATGTGATAAATAAGTGAATATCATTACTGATTATATTCTTTTAATAATTTAAAAGATCAGTTTAGTTTAGAGGCATCGGTATCGGTATCGACGTCGCATCGAAAATAAAATAAGAGGTATCGCCTATCCCTTGTGTATGTTAGCTTATGTCCCGCCAGTTCATATGTACGCATCTAACCTCCGAACCACGCAGCAGATTCGTTCTGAATGAATCTCTTCCCAAATCGTCCCTCCCTAACATTTTCATCTTGTTTTTATTCGTTGACGAAACGTCAATAGTCTACCCTTAAAGCATGCATACTGGTACTAATATGCTCACTTTTAAGGGTATAGTTGTACCTTTGAGGTTACTGCTCCAGTAAAGGGCTAAAGTACAATTATAGTATATTTTATTTCTGAGAGTGTAAACAAAAAAGGCCTATGAAATGTTAAAAACATGGCTTTAAAATCTAATATGTGATAAATAAGTGAATATCATTACTGATTATATTCTTTTAATAATTTAAAAGATCAGTTTAGTTTAGAGGCATCGGTATCGGTATCGACGTCGCATCGAAAATAAAATAAGAGGTATCGCCTATCCCTTGTGTATGTTAGCTTATGTCCCGCCAGTTCATATGTACGCATCTAACCTCCGAACCACGCAGCAGATTCGTTCTGAATGAATCTCTTCCCAAATCGTCCCTCCCTAACATTTTCATCTTGTTTTTATTCGTTGACGAAACGTCAATAGATTTACATCATAGTTTTTTGTCATTCAAGTAGAGCTTTAGTTCGTTATCGTCTCGTTGTCGTCGGGGAAAAAAAGTCATTGACGAAATTTATGACGAAAATTATTCGTCAACGAAATTAACACTGGTTCACACCTACTTGGAGCAACCTGAACTTTTTCATTTTCGGTAAGAGTTGGTGACTTCTGCCAAAATAACTTAGCATTTGATTGTGCGCTGGTGCAACGTATATCCTTTTTCGCTCCACAAAGTTTACTTTTAGCAACACAAAAATGATTTTATGTCAGCATGAACCAGTGACAAACTGATGTAAATGGGGCTGGAGAGCTATTGGCTCAAAGGAAAAGGCATAGAAGGTTGTGGAATGCCTGGGTCTACACTTTAGAGACGACACTGCCACTCGCTTTTAGGAAGGCAAATATATAGCCGAAGCTCAGTAGGAGTCATAAGTGACAGTTTAATGGGATTTTGTCAGAGAGAACAGGAGAGTTGTTGACAGTGGGTCTGGGGATGTGGAGATTTGTGAACGGCAGGTGTTCCAGTTCTGAGGAGATCTGCAGAGTTTTCTGTGGAGTTTTGAGGGCACTGCTTCTGCATGAAGCTACTTATCAGTGCAGTGAACAAACACAGATGAACATGAAAGTATTGTGAGAGAATCAACTGAGGGTCTGACTATTTCATGTTCTACAGGCCTGGTTTTAATGGAGCCATCATTGTGTCCTTGTGTGAAGCTCCAAATTATAGGGATAGTTCAAAAATAATCCAATCCAAATGATCCAAAAATAAAAACTTATGCCATTCCAAACCTGCTTGACTTTCTTTCTTCTGAGAACACAATAAACACATTTTGAAACATGTCTCTTTGTTCTTTTTCTTTCTTTCTTTCTGTCCATGCAATGAAAGCCAGTGTTCTTCAAAATATTTTGGATCACAATGTAGTGAACAATTATTTTATTTTAAAGACATTTAGTTCCCACTTTAAGTGAACCTTAGTTCCCAGGTCATCTACAAGATGGATTAAAATGCTGATAAAGTAGGGACTTCCGGCTGAGCATGTGAGTGAGAAGTTAGCTCGCGAGCACTTTGTCGTTCTATTATACCTTTCAGGCTGCCTGAAACGTTAAGCACACTTGGTGGTTTATTTTTCAAACTACTTATTCGACGATTGTAGCTTGGAAGGATTTATGGCTTCGGAAAGGCAACGTAAACTTAAATCGTCAGCAACCGTGACAGAGAGTCATGGTGACAAGCTGCCGTTGGATCTGGAAAATCTCTGTGTCACTCTGATCTCCGAGCTATCATCTACCATTGCAGAAGAGGTGAAAGCAGCCATCGACGTCCCCCGGTTGTTGCGTCCTTTGAGAGTTTTAAATCGAGCATTGAATCACAAGGACGGCACATTGACGAGCTTGATCAGCACTTGAACGATTACAGCGACCGCATTGTAGCACTGGAACAGACGGTGCTAAAGTTGACTTCGGCTAACAAGCAACTCACCGATAAAGTGGAGGACTTGGAGTCGCGCTCTCGGCATTGCAATCTCCGGGTCATCGGCATCCCCGAGCGAGCAGAAGGGAGCGATCCGGTTACGTTCATGTCACAATTTTTCCAGGACGTGCTCGGGTCAGAAATCTTTCCCACTCCCCCGCTGCTGGATAGAGCGCACCGTATTGGCCCCACGTCTTCGGCTGACCGGGAGAATCAAAGGCCTAGAGTGATGATCGTGCGGTTTCACTACTTCAGCGATAAAGAAAAGGCTGTCCAGCGTTGGAATTGGAACCAGCTCTTCTATCAGAGTCGTAAGGTCTTCATTTTTCCTGATTTCAACTCCAGCGTTGCTAAGAGGAGGGCGGCATTTTCAGCTGTGAGAAACAGCCTACGTGAGAAGAACGTGAGATTCTCTCTTAAATTCTCTGCTCGCCTGCTGATAGACCTTGGAGAAGAGAAGTTTCAATTCGACTGTCCCAAAGAAGCACAGCGATGGTTTAACGAACAGTATTCAACTTCCTAGGTATTATGTAGAGATAAGTATGCAAAGGACACTATTTTATAAACACTTGTACTCTGATAATTGATAACTGTTAACCAAGTGAGTTTAGATAAATGATTTCATGTTGCCTGAAATGACTGTTCATGTTACTCCATATGTTCGGGAGTGACTTCATACGACATAGACGGGAATAGATACGTCTTTTGAGCATCGGAGGTTCCAGAGTTTTGGTGTTCTGCCTTCATTGTTTGGGAATGGAGAGAAGAAATTGAGTGATGTTTCCCTCAAGTGAATTTACAGCTCAATTAGTATTCATTTACCTATTCATTTAGGCTACAGGTGTGAGTCTCGAATTTCTTCAGCAAAGTTCATACAGCATGGCTTTAATAGGCAGAATAGGACACCAACATTAATACTTGACATTGTTATTCTATTTGTAGGCCCATGCAAGTCTATTCAATTCTATTTGTATAACATGAGGGATAATCCATAGGTGTGCATTACACAATTTTAATGCATGACAATTTTAATGCACATTAAAATCGTGTAACCTAAGTTATACCTAACTGTGGATTATCCCGCCTTATACAGTCTTGGACATGAATATTGGCACCCTTGGTATTTATGCAAATAAATATGCATTGTCTTTTTTTTTTTTTTTTTTTTTTTTCTTTCTTCCCCCTCTGCTTGTGGCCTCCTCTCTTAAATATTAACCTAACATTATGGACAAAACCAGAAGCTCAGTTAGATTCTTGAGTTGGAATGTGAAAGGACTGAATGGTCCCATTAAAAGATCCAAAGTTTTGGCACATTTGAAACTACAAAAACCTGACGTTGTATTCCTCCAGGAAACTCATCTGCGCCTTAAGGATAAATGCAGACTCCAAACTCGCTGGACATCACACATTTTTAATTCGAACTTTGATTCCAGGTCTAGAGGAGTTGCCATTTTGATTAATAAGACTGTGCACTTTTCTATTGACAATGTTATTTCTGATGTGAATGGACGATATGTAATTGTGAAAGGGAAAATTTCACAAACACCAATAGTTTTGGTAAATGTACAATATATGCCCAAACTTTGATAATGCTCTCTTTGCTCAGGATCTGTTGTAAAAGATCCCAGCTCTGAACACACATCTTTTGATATTTGGAGGAGTTCTAAACTGTGTTATTGATCCTGATTTGGATAAATCAAGCACTGTTATGAAAGCTCCCTCTGCCATGTCTAAGATTGTTTCTGAGTTTATGGTTCAAAATGGTTATATTGCCCCATGGAGACACTTTAATCCCACTGAGAGGAAATACTCATTCTACTCGTATGTCCATCAGTCTTTCTGTCGTATATATGATTTTTTTATCAATAATTCTCTAATTCCTCAGGTTGTAAACTCTGAATATCTGCACATCGTCATTTCAGATCATGCCCCTCTAAGTCTTGACATTTTTTTATTTTCATTTCACACTTCTCGACCACCCTGGCGGTTCAATTCTTTACTTCTACCTGATTTAGCATTCTGTGAATATATTTCTAATTCAATAGATGACTTTCTCCTTACTAATCAGACAGATTCAATCTCTTACTCCTTACTTTGGGAAACTTTGAAAGCCTTTTTAAGAGGACAGATAATTTCTTACTACGCTTATGTTAATAAAGAAGGGAGGAATAGGATAAAAAAAGTTATCTAACAGTATTCAAGCTTTAGATGACCAATATGCTCATAGCCCGACTCCTGAGCTACATAAACAAAGGCTTAATCTGCAGGCAGAATTCAATCTGTTATCCACAGGTGAGGCGGAGAGACTTTTGTTACATGCGCGTGGTAATTACTACGAGCATGGGGATAAGGTCCGGTCGCCTCCTGGCCCATCAGTTTCGCAACCGAGCAGCTTCGCGATTTATTGCTCAAATTGCACAGCCCGATGGAGCATTAACTTCAGATCCTGTGGAGATTAATTCAACTTTTAAAAACTTTTTCTCTTTTCTGTATAAAACTGAAGCTTCTGGCCATTCAGAAGTAATGAACCAATTTCTTGGGCGTATTAACTTCCCTAGGGTTGATCCTCTTTTAGTGCCTGAACTTGATGGACCCATCACCTTAGAGGATATCACTAAGTCAATTAATTTGCTGCAATCTAAGAAATCCCCTGGCCCAGACGGGTTGCCTTCCGAATTTTATTAAAAATTTCATGTCAAACTGGCCCCGCTTCTTTTGTCTGTATTTGAGGAAGCTTTAGATCTAGGTATGTTGCCCCCAACACTGAGACAAGCATCTATAACTCTATTTCCTAAAGCTGGGAAGGACCCAACATTACGTAACTCATACAGACCTATTAGCCTCCTCAATGTTGATGTTAAGATTTTAGCTAAGATTTTGGTCTCTTGTTTAGAGGCAGTACTTCCTAGTATTATCTCAGAGGAACAAACTGGATTCATTAAAGGACGGTATTCATTCTCTAACATTCGTACTCTTTTTAATATGTTATACTCAAGACAAAATAGTGTTTCCCCTGAGGTGATCATTTCGTTAGATGTCGAAAAGGCATTTGATAGGATAGAGTGGGATTATCTGTTTAGAGGTCTGGAGGAGTTCGGTTTTGGGGAGGGATTGATATCATGGATACGTCTACTATATGCTGACCCACAAGCTTCAGTTTCTACTTGAGTATTTTACCTTATCACGGGGTACACGCCAGGGATGCCCCTATCCCCATTACTTTTTACCGTAGCTATTGAGCCCCTTTCAATAATTCTTAGAACACTTCCTGTATTTCAAGGAAGGGAATCGAACTTAAATTAGCCCTATATGCTGACGATTTATTACTCTACGTTACCGATCGATTCGAAATCCTTCGAATATTCTGTTTTGCTGCTCAGAAAGCATTTCTTCTTATTATCAACGTTGAAAATATTTGTGCTGCTTAATATTAACTCGTTTTTTTTTTCAGGATGCATTGAATTTTGAATAGAAAGTTAAATTATTAATAGAATAACAAATATTTGAAGATAAAAACATATTTGGTAATATTATGAATGTCTTTACTGTCATTTTTGATTAATTTAATGCATCCTTTCTGAATAAAAATTGTATTTCTGTTCATTAAAAATAAATAAATAAAACTTTCAGTCCCCAAACTTTTGAAATTGAAATCATTTAAAGCATCTGTAGCTTTAATTCCTGATTTTATTATTATTATTAGTAGTAGTAGTAGTAGCAGCATCAATATTATTTTTAATCACTCGGGCCTGTGTACTAAAATAAGCTTTGATGTCTTTATGTCAAATATATATATATTTAAATATATTTCCTTTTGATTTTGGGGTGAAATACAGTATGACCTGGATATCTAGGTCCTTTTCATGAGACAAGATTCACAATTATTCATCCATCCAGTAGGAGTAAGCAATTAATCAATCACATACTGTATATCACATCACATCCTAACCTCAACACAGCTGTCTTAATCTGTGATCTGTAATCTGTGTCATACCTGTGTGTGTTTGAGAGGGGTGAGGTGGACCATGAGCCATCAGTCTGACCCAACTCCCCGGACACCCAGTCCGGCAGCACTGCAGATCCCTGCTCCTGTGACTTTGCCAGCAACGGCTCATCAAAATAAATGGACTAAAAGCAGAAAAAAATCACAATGCTTAACAATCACCACTGATTCCAGGTCTCAGACCTATACAACGTTTTATGGTGTTATGTTGCCTTATACAGATCAAGGTAAACACATGTATCAGTGCAGTATTTACCATGTACGTAGGTAAAGTCTTGAGGCTGCCTGCTTCAGGTTTGTGGGTAAAGGGACCCTCTAAAACTCCCTTTCTGAGCATGTGCAGAAGGAGTCGGGCGTACATGTTACGATTTTTCCTTCCAGTCAGTCCAGAGCCGCAGGTCTCAGGATCACACAACTTTTTAATCCACAGTGCACACTGCTGCCGCTCTGATGGGCAAATGTGGTTTTGAAAAAGATCATTTTCAAGTCGAATTTTCTTATTTGTAGCCTTACAAATCCTGTGTTGAAATGACAGAGCACTCTCTCGCTCTCTCTCTCTCTCTATATATATATTCTCACCTGTCTTGTCAGTCAGTTTAAGCACATATGGCTTCATGTCCACTAGGTAATGATCAAACTCAGAGTCCAGAATCCCAAAGCAGTCCTGATCACTCATGTTCCTCCTAAATACATGAAAAGACTAATTAAAACCACCTGTAGTTTACTGTATCCATATGTGACTTTAGGTATGCATTTTGGTGCATGTTTTAGCTAATTATCATAGCAGACAGCCATAAATAACAGACATGTCATTATTTGTCAACATACAGCATACAGCCAATGACACGCGTTTAAAATTCTAATGAATACATAATTAGTCATATTTATGTGATGTGGTGCGATAGTTTATATTAAATCATAATTTACAGATACATAATTCTTTTTTTCATCATTTTGTTAGCTCACCAGTTAGCAGAACTCATTCACAAATATTGAGAAGCGCTAACGTTGCTTCTGCGATGGGCTTATATAAAGTGCTAATGTAAACGCAAGTATTAATGTAAACGTAAGTCTACGGTAAATACTTGTTGCGCACTAAATCATTTTGAACGATAATAATGTCTTCGTATAGTGTCTTCTGCAGCTGTGATTGTGCGCCGCTCCTCCACTTGTTGCTACTTTACGCTCACAAACGGTTTCAAACTGACAAACTGTGAAGTCGTAGTTCACGCGCGCCTTTACTGTTTCAAAATAAAAGTCTCACATAACAGAGTCGTTTCTGTCACCGTGATGTACTTTGTACAACTACTTTGTTTTGTACGATTTTTTACTTTCTTAATATTGTACGCTGAGATGCAAATATTCAACTTTATAACATATTCGGATATTTGTTTTACAACATTAGAGGACTAACTGCTGTAGTAGCTACTATTGATATTTTTCTCTATATATTTTCTCCTAACTGCTAAACACAAGCTAGTCACATGCTCCTTGCAACAGTTTGTGCATCACAGCTTTACATTTCAGCAATATCACTCACACCGAGAAAACTTTATTTAGTAGTTGTCTCTATGTTTTCTACGATATGTTTACGTGCGCTTTTTACTTTTACTACTTCCTCATGACACAGGAAAAGAGCTTACTGTTTGTGGCTTCATTCCGTTCGTCGCGAGAAGCGTTTCCGTTTCCTAGCAACAATAAAATCGCAGGCGAAACAAACCCATTTAAAGGGATAGTTCACCCAAAAATGAAAATTGTGTCATCATTTATTCACCCTCATGTCGTTCCAAACCTGTATGAGTTGCTTTCTTATGTTGAACACAAAAGAAGACATCAACAGTTGGTGGTTGCCTTTGACTTCCATGGTAGGAAAAAAAAAATACTATGGAAGTCAATGGCAACCACCAACTGTTTGATTACCAGCAATCTTCAAAATATCTTCTTTTGTGTTCAACATAAGAAAGCAACTCATACAGGTTTGGAACGACATGAGGGTGAGTAAATGATGACACAATTTTCATTTTTGGGTGAACTATCCCTTTAAGTTTGATATTTAGGGTACTCTATTTATTTATTTACAAACTATTTTTTTTTAAAAACAGGTTAAAGCCGTTAGTTTTAGTTATACATGAATTAGCACTAACTTTCTTAACTTAAGGGGTTTTGTGCAACCGGCAGTTTTTGCAAAAACCAATTCTACAAAAAAGTTCACGGTTGCCTTTGACTTCCATGGTAGGAAAAAAAAAATACTATGGAAGTCAATGGCAACCACCAACTGTTTGATTACCAGCAATCTTCAAAATATCTTCTTTTGTGTTCAACATAAGAAAGCAACTCATACAGGTTTGGAACGACATGAGGGTGAGTAAATGATGACACAATTTTCATTTTTGGGTGAACTATCCCTTTAAGTTTGATATTTAGGGTACTCTATTTATTTATTTACAAACTATTTTTTTTTAAAAACAGGTTAAAGCCGTTAGTTTTAGTTATACATGAATTAGCACTAACTTTCTTAACTTAAGGGGTTTTGTGCAACCGGCAGTTTTTGCAAAAACCAATTCTACAAAAAAGTTCACGACCAAACAAATAGGCTATATCTATAAATATCCATTATTTAGCCATTTAAATGTTTGATATATTTATTTGTTTGTTTGTATTGCTTGAAAACACATACATAACAAAGGTGCCAATGGTATACATCGAAAAATATAGAAAATAAATCATGTATATAAAATAATGGAAGGCCTTGCTATTTCACAATATCTTAAATGTACTAAATAAGGGCACAGTTTTAACAGTTTTTTGTTGTTGTTGTTGTTTGTTTGTACTCTCACAAAACCAGTCATAAGTAGTACGGTATATTTGTAGCAATAGCCAACAATAGGCTGCATTGTATGGGTCAAAATGATTGATTTTTCTTTTATGCCAAAAATCATTAGCATGTTAAAGATCATGTTCCATTGAGATATTTTGTAAATTTCGTACTGTAAATATATCAAAACGTAATTTTGATTAGTAATATGCATTGCCAAGAACACTTGGACAACTTTTAAAAGCGATTTCCCCCCAATATATATATATACAGTGGGGCAAAAAAGTATTTAGTCAGCCTCCAATTGTGCAAGTTCTCCCACTTAAAAAGATGAGAGAGGCCTGTAATTTTCATCATAGGTATACCTCAACTATGAGAGACAAAATGAGAAAAGACAATCCAGAAAATCACATTGTAGGATTTTTAAAGAATTCATTGGTAAATTCCTCGGTAAAATAAGTATTTGGTCACCTACAAACAAGCAAGATTTCTGGCTCTCACAGACCTTTCAGCAATAAACAAAGACACACAAATGTTCGTCTAGAGTAATTTGTGCTTATTAGTACGGTTGAACTGGACCATCGAAGGTCAGAAGCAACAGAATGGGATTAAATACATAAAGCATATTTGTGTTGTTTAACATTTAATTATTTCAGGCTTGCGTCATATTCTGAGTTGCATTATTTGTATTCATTTTGAGTGTTTTTGTGAGTGAGATGAATGAATGCATATTCATATTTATTCTAGAACTACAGTAACATCTGATTTCTCTCAACATGGGGACAGGAGAGCTGTCAGTCAATAAAATGGAATAAAAAAAGTAACTTGCGTTACTTATTTGAAAAAGTAACTCAGATAAGTAATGCGTTACTTTACTAGTTACTTGGGAAAAGTAATCTGATTACGTAACGCGCGTTACTTGTCCTCATCTGTAAGTCGCTTTGGATAAAAGCGTCTGCTAAATGACTAAATAAAAATAAATAAATAAATATATATATATTTGTAATGCGTTACCCCCAACACTGCTTATAATAACTGGATTTGTGGTCCACGGTCACATTATAATGATCTAATTCTAATTCTAGTACGACAGACAAAAAGAGGTTTCTGATAGCCGCACACATGGCAGTAGTGGGTCGACAGACTGTTGTTCCGCAGCGTTCGACTCTGTTCATCCCCAATAATCGCGTTTGGAACGCTACAGATGACGTGTTTCTGCTTTTCGTCCACGGGATGGCGTCATGCACCCTCGTATTGAGTGACGAGTGGACAGGCACTGTAGAGAGCGTTGACGTCAGTGTCAGTGAGAGAGGCGCGCGCTGTAACAGGAGAGACGCAGCTGAACGCGTACAGTAGACGCGTCGACTCGCGCAGCGGAGGACACACACACACACACACACACCTGAGGAATAGCGGCGCGATGGCTGATCATCTGATACAGATCAATGACTCGTCCGCCGCGGTCAATCGATTCGCGCGGAAAGGAGCTCAGCGAAAGAAGAACGTGCACGAAGTTAAAAACCACAAATTTATCGCTCGATTCTTCAGGCAGCCCACATTCTGCAGCCACTGCACCGACTTTATCTGGTAACATGCTTTGCATGCAGTACTCATGCATTACATGTGAAACTTTGAGAAATTGCAGTCTTGGATGTTTGGTTTGATAGCTGACAATCATTTCTTACTTTTCTAGTGGCAAGGCAAGCATAACACCAAAAAAAATTATTTTTCATAATTTTCTGCCTTTCATAGGAAATTGAGGTGCATAGGCTACACGAGTAAATTAGGATGGCAATATGTTTGCGTTTTAATTTTGTGCTTGAACTTAGGGGGGGGGGGGGGGGGG
>NW_015505753.1:617673-618524 GCF_001515645.1 Sinocyclocheilus grahami
GGGGGGGGGGGGGGGGGGAGTCGCGTTTTATTTATTTAGCTTATTCTCTATTTATGTAGCATACATTAATTAGGTTTTATATTTACTAAATTATTTGGAAGGTGTGTTTTATGATACAAAACCTCTTAAAATTACTTGCATGAAAAAAGAAAGCCTTGAATGTATTTTGACAGGTGTCACTCATCTCTATAGTGGCAAACATAATATGATCTTTCTCAATAATACATGAAGACATTGTTTTAATTACTTAAATGTTAAAAAAATAACAGGAGATATTTTGTAGTCCCATGCATGCATGAAACCATTTTATTTTATATAGCACAGTTTGTTTTGTGTAGTTTCTTCATTTATTGTTTTCATTCATTCATTCTCTAGGCTATTATTCTAACAGGCTTCTATGTTATTATGGTCATACATTTGCAATAATAGTAATATATAATGTTTAAATATATATTTAATATTCATAACGTTTCATTACGACAAAAGACTGTCAGTTACAGGTAATGGTAATGAGCTGTACATTCAGAAAACCATTTCATGGCATCGTGAAACTGGATTTGCTGAACAGATGTTTGGTCACATTTTAATACCGAAATCCAGTTTTAATACCCTTCAACCTTTACAGTCATTAAGGTTAAAGAGTTTATTTTGTGCATTTAAAAAAATTAGAACATTCCTAGGAAAGGGAGGGGAAAGCATTTAACAAAAAAGTTATATTTTGCAGTTTTATCACTAACACATTTTTTTTCTGTCTTTTTCAAATGCAACTCTACAGGGGATTTGGAAAGCAAGGCTTCCAGTGCCAAGGTACTGTGTGTGTGTGTGTGTGTGTGTGTGTGTGTGTGTGTGTG
>NW_015505753.1:619017-624475 GCF_001515645.1 Sinocyclocheilus grahami
TCATTTAACAACATTAGGTGTAACACACAACCCTAATATACAAAACTGATAAGAAGAAACATAGTTATTTCAACAAAAAAACATCAAATTTGAAATGTAACACAGGGAATACTGGGAATGTCAATTTACGGTTATTCACTGTAAATTATACGGTGTTTTTCACTTCCAAAAATGGTATACTACCGTAAAATTAATGTCCAATACAGTTTTTCACCGTATATAGTAGGGGAATTTACCGTTAACCATTTAACAGGTTTTTACTGTAGCATTTTTACAGTCTTTTACCGTTAAATTCACGGTAATTTTTTACAGTGTAGGGCAATAGAATATATACGGTCTGTACAGTATAAAAACCATTACGCCTATGGGATGTCCCCACTTTTCACAAAAACAAACCTGTGTGTGTGTGTGCGCGCGCTGTAGTGGGAGGTTGTGGTTTAGTGTCACCCATTCTATCACTGATGCATGTGCTCATGTATTGATCTTTACCAGGGTTTACTACGGTATTCTACATCATGGCAGATGAGGACGTTGAGTACAAACATGTTCAGTTGATTTCATCATTGTGCCATTATAAGGAACACATAATCTGGATAATGTGGAAAGTGCTGGCCTTGCCAGGGCTCTGGCGTTTTCTGTAAGTCTCTTTGGCAAATTTGTTTAAATCTAGGCTCCGCCTTGTCATTGTTGGCTTCTGATAAATGGCAGATCCCAAATCTGAAAGGGTTTTGAAGAACACTGTATGGCTGCAGTAAACTACATGTCCAGTTGTGCAGAATTCTGTGCTTCTGTTCTGAAATTACAACATCCCTGTGAGGAACTTGACTGTCCGGCACAAAACCCAGACCTGAGCACCGTTGATGAATGATTATGGATGATAAATTAGAATAGGGAGCTGGAGTCAAGTGCTTGACCTCAGCTAATAAGATGCTTGTTTGCAGGCTAATACTATGCCAAAAGTCTACCGGTTTCATAAGCAACCTGCTCTGTTCCTGCTCTATAAGATTACTAAAATCGAACTGATTTTTCAGGGAAATTATGTCCAACACTTCAACATTATCCCAACAACCACCCGGTAATGTTGGTTATTTTTCCATCCCTTACAAAAATTAACCATGGTTTGATTGTAGTAAAAGTATAGTAACCATGTTTTTTGGCGTATTGATTACCATTTGTATAACCACGGTTTTACTACAAATACCATGGTTAAACTATGGTTAGTGTAGCAAAACCATAGTTAATTTGTGGTTATTATGGTTTAACTATAGTGACCATGGTGTTTTGGTTTTATTTGTAGTAAAACCATGGTTAATTTTCTGATATGAAGATGACAAATAAATGTGTTTTTGCATGTCGGAAGTGCAGAAAGTTTGTAGCATTAGACAGCTGTAGCTTCAAAAAAAAATCTTCTTAAAAAATGAATCTTGATTCTCAAGTTCCCTGGACTATTAGACCGTGTCCTAACCAGGTGTGACAAATCAAGCAATTTGTCTCTGCCCACTGAAAGTGAAGTGATGTGTAATGTGACAGCAAATCAATTCATATTTGATGTTTAATATACAGTTATGTGCAGTGAAATGGACATCTCATTTGGACCGGTGAGATTTCACTCAGGACAGGGTTGACAGTGCAACACTCCAAAAATAGAAGTGGCCAACAAAATTAAAACTAACATTGCTTGTCCATTTCTGCTAAACCTCATCCTTTCCCAAGATATTATATCAGGATCTTCAACCCCAAACATACTTGAACCAGCAATCAAGGTTTTTAGGGTTACTTGACAGGCAGGTGTGTTGGAGCAGGGTTGGAACTGAAGTCTTCAGGACAGTAAACTCTCCATGCTGCAGCAATGGGGGAAGTCGTGGCCTAATGGTTAGAGAGTTGGACTCATAACCAAAAGATTGTGGGTTCGAGTCTCGTACCGGCAGGGATTGTAGGTGGGGGGAGTGAATGCACAGTGCTCTCTCCCACCTTCAATACCATGACTGTCCCACCTTCAATACCATGACTGAGGTGCCCTTGAGCAAGGCACCGAACCCCCAACTGCTCCCCGGGCAGCATAAATGGCTGCCCACTGCTCCGGGTGTGTGTGTGTTCACTGCTGTGTGTGTGTGTGTGTGTGCTTTGGATGGGATAAATGCAGAGCACTAATTCCGAGTATGGGTCACCATACTTGGCCACATGTCATGTCACATTGGTTTTAAAAAATCAACAGTTAGGATGTTTACATGAGAATTGATGATATAAGTTCCTAAAACGTGTGTATCTTTTCATTTTGGCTCTTGGGAATCATTGAGCAGAACTACAGGATGACACAAGAGCTGGCAGACTCAGATGGTCACAGATGGCAAAGGTATCTTGTGTATCATGTTTGTGTATCTTCCTGTCAACTGGACATTTGCCACGGAAGATGGTCAAGTCTTTGAGGATGTGTGGGTACATCCGTGAATATATTTCCAAAGACCTATATTGTACCAGAGACATAATTTACATAAGTGCATAAGCACAAATGACTGGTCAAGGCATTGTAAGCATGCCTCCTTCAGTCCATTTAGGATTTCACAGGTCTTTTTTTTCTGTTCTATGCAGCCTAAGATGCTTCAGCTTTTAAAAAATGCTGATGATATTTGCAGCATTCTGTAATGATAAGAAAGCTGAATGCATATTGATAAATTAGTTGGACTCAGAATTATACATTTTGATTAGCTAATATTGCCTTCCCACCTTAGAATTGTTTTTTTTGTGGAAACATTGGGAAAAAGACAAGAATGCACGCAATGCCACAAATGTCGCAACTTGAACATGAGTGCAATGTGCATGGAGAACTTTTTTTCTCCTGAACATGCAGATTCCAATTGAAATGACAGGATTTTCCCTGCAAAATTTCACAGAGCTACGGTAAATGTGACCACAGCTTTAGTGCTTTCTGAGTGAATCGGCATTGTGTTTATTTACACTGTGTTCTGGTGTTTTCAGTAGCAGAGCGGCTCAATTCACAGTAAATGCTGCTCCACACAAACACAATCTTTACATCTCGCTTAATGTGTATTGCAATGAAGTGAAGTGAAAGTGAAGTATGGCGACCTATACCCAGAATTTGGTGACCCATACTTAACCCATCCAAGTGCACACACTGTAGTGAACACACATCCGGAGCAGTGGGCAGCCATATTGCTGAGGCGCCCGGGGAGCAGTTAGGGGTTCAGAGCCTTGCTCAAGGGTCTCACCTCAGTCGTGGTATTGAGGGTGGAAGAGAGCGCTGGTTATTCACTCCCCCCACCAACAACTCGTGCCATACCTGAGACTCGAACCCACAACCTTCTGGTTACAAGTCCAACTCTCTAACCATTAGGTCACAACTGCGCGAACGTGTGCCAGGATCACTTTATTTTGAACAATTTCAGTTTTCAACATTTTCCAAATGTGTGAACTTTACACATAGTTTGCTTGCTTGCCTGTTAATTGCATTATATAAGTTTCAGCACTTTTCAGATGTGAAAACGTGATGTTTATGGCAGAAAATATGGTACTTATGTAACAGTTCATTTATGATCTAACAAAGCATCTGAGTTATGAATTGTACATTTTGAAACTCAGTGACACATGAAATCAGTCCTGTGTAGCTGGAAGCTCTTGTGTTGTGTAGAGTATGCTTTGGGTCTTGTACGAATCACATACGTAATGACTGTCAGTCTATAAGCAGTCATCAAGATGAGGGCTATTTAAGAGGTATCACTGTCCCTTGTGTTAGAGCTTTTAGCGGGCACGTTTCTTACTAAAGCAACACTGTCATAACTGCTTCCTGTTTCCAAGCACCTACCACATGGTTACATAGTCTGACTCCCTAATTAAGTGTCATTGCAGTCAGCATGTGTTGCTCCAGACAGCTCTAACCTCCGTCCGTGCAGTAACCTGCCTGTCTACAACTACTCCTTCACTGGAGAAAGTGTTGCATGCAGAGAAGTGAGGACAGCATGAGAACATGAAGAAAACTGGCTAAAACAAGCGCATTAGCATGCTCTGAACAGGCTGACAATGGGGCTGTTGGTGAGCTCACAGATGGCTTCACTGATGGACGGTTGGCCGTGGGAGCTGGTTGGTGTGCAGTGGAGTGGGAAGCGAACATGAGGGCCAGGCCAGAGAGTGCATGTTCTTGGAAGCATTAGGGAGATGTGTAATGGCGTGTAACAATGAAAAGGCTTCTGATACCTAACCAAGAGCTTTGAGACACGTGATGAGGGACACCAGACCTGTGCTCACCTGCGTTTTGAGCATGCTTCTCCAAAACTGCTACTGAGAGATGAATGAGATACATGAGGTATCCTGAACAAGACCAGCGTCTGGATTCATGAAAAGCCCTCACATCATGTTTTTTTTTTAAATGATTAATATTAATATTATTATTTTGCATTGTACGTATTTTAGATCTATACAGGATTTTTCACAAAAATAAAATAAAAAAATAAAATAAAATATAGACTCAGAAATACAAAAATAATGCCTCCCAATTACTACTTATGATCCACTATAAGTATGTAAGTGTGTCTACAGAGTCATTGTCGTTTGCCTGTATTTTTTTATTTTATTCTTCTGTTGCTGTGCTTGGACTGTTTCTGGACCACAACCTTTGGCCAGTTGTCATGTTTTGACACAAAAACATTTGTTGCCTTATTGATTGCTATCTGTAACTGGACAGATTACTAGGCATTGTAATTATGCTTTTATGATGACACATAATTATTGTTTATTAGCGAGCTAGACTGTGGATGGCCAAACTCCCTTGCAAATTGCAGCCAGTCATCTAATTATTAGCATAACTATTAGTTCGTATACACAAAAATGGCAATAATGAATGATTAACACAATATTTGAAAAAATGTTTGCGAAACACCTCATCACTCATCTTCTGAGCTTCTGGCGGTGTAGGAGGGACCAAGTTTGAATTTTGTGTTTACAAACAGTTACTGAAAATCCTGCTTGGTGCACTTTTAAAGAGCCTTTCTCAAGCAGACTCGCTCGCGAGTAAATGTGTGTGTGTGTGTCTGTGCTGTTAGTGAATGAGTTCTGTGGAGGCACTCTCATACAATATGTACTGAATGCTGCCTGAAAGTTATAGTGAATTATATAGAGATGCACCGATTGCAATTTTCTTGGCCGATTCCGATTTCTCGTTAATGTGATCTGCCGATACCGATTTTTGCCGATTCCGATTGTCTTTCTAAGAACTATTATTGACAGCATATACAAACAAAAATCTACTTTTCTTTAACGCAAAGTTTTATTTTCATAAAAAACACATAAAAAGTCAGTAATAAAATAAGAACAAATAAAAAAATGGCAAACAACAGCACAAATAAATGCAATAGAATAAAGAGAGCTATGAAACTAAGTTTTTCAGGTTAAGTAAGTTTTTATTCAGGTAAGAAATAGTACAGAAATTAAAGTAATCAAATGTAAA
>NW_015505753.1:624772-626347 GCF_001515645.1 Sinocyclocheilus grahami
TTAGCGCAGTTAGCCACTCATTTTGGTATTTGTGGCTCACAAGCTGTTTGAGACTGAGCACGGCTTGTGCGATCCACTAATATAGATCAGTGGTGGTGCGTGCGCGTTTGGTATAAGCGCGAAACCTGCAGGAATGACTAAAATGCGCAATACAAGCACTATTTAACCGGAGCGAATGAGACGTGTGTGAGAGAGAAGGGGTCGTTGGAGAGAAGAGAGCGAGAATGCGCGGCTGACGTTATTGCCTGTGCCGCTGGTAACAAAACGGATCTGCTCGAAATCGGAAAGAAGTGAGACTGACCGACCGATCACCGATCCGGGCCGATCATGAGGAAAATCGGCCGATTATGATCATTGGCCGATCGATCGTTGCATATCTAGTATTATATATAGCTAGTATTTAATGCTTAAATAATTAGAAACAACCCAACCAATAATGTAAAATCGGTAATGTTGTGCGTCATTCCATTTATATTTGCTTTTAGGGGCATGCAAAACTGCTAAAATGCTTTCTAGAATAAAGAATGAATTACTGTAGTATAGTCAGAGAAATACATCCGACTCACGACTGAACACACAGAATGATGTCCTCACTGCTAACTTTTCTCTGGTTTCAGCTGGTCTAGCTGGTGTTTAATTGACTTTAGGTGGTCTCCCAGCCCGACCTGTTAAAAAGTGCCCAAAACCCAGCCTGACAAGCTTAGACCACCAAAATGGTTTAGTCTGAAATTTAACTTGTTTCATTGTTTCAGCAGGGATGACAGACAGACATCAGACAGACACCAGCTGCTCTCCACCCTCACTCTACCTACATTGAGAGAGAGAGAGAGAGCTCTAAGTAGTGTGCGGGGCTCATGGGTACTGTGCTGTATTCTGTTACAGATTGAATATGATGAGAATCACCGTTTAGCCTCAGTATTCGCTGAAAATAAAAATGTCAATGGTAATTTTCTATGGCAATTTTCTATGGCCTCTTCTGTGGAGAGAATATTTGATTTTGCCCAATTCTCTCTTTCACGCTCTTCCTCTTTCCTTTGAAACCTTCTTTACGAGCCTCTGAGGTTTAGCTATCATTACAGTATCATAATTTTAACGGTAATATGTCTGTCTGAAGAAATGCAAGTGCCCCTCGTTACCCGAAGTAGTTGACTTTACTAGAAAATTGTGCTGGAACCAGTTACCCTAAATCATTCAAGTTTTGACACAAGGTAAAACTAAACAGATGAAGTTGTATTAACATAGAACCATAATTGGATGTGGTGGACAAATCAAGTTTACATTAGTAGTACATCCATCCATCCATTCTCATTAGCAGGGATCCTCAAATCTGGCTCGTGAGATCCACTTTCCTGCAGTTTGGCTCCAACCAAATCAAACTCACCTTTATAATGATCCTGAAGACAGTGATTAGCATGCTCAGGTGTGTTTGATTAGGGTTAGAGCTAAACTCTGCAGGAAAGTGGATCTCGCTGGCCAGATTTGAGGATCCCTGCTCATTAGGGTCTCAAAGCCTATCCCAGCATATCGGGACACAGGCAGAAAACACCCTGAACGGATGGACATTAGTCTGTAATC
>NW_015505753.1:626357-635501 GCF_001515645.1 Sinocyclocheilus grahami
TAATGTAAAATCGGTAATGTTGTGCGTCATTCCATTTATATTTGCTTTTAGGGGCATGCAAAACTGCTAAAATGCTTTCTAGAATAAAGAATGAATTACTGTAGTATAGTCAGAGAAATACATCCGACTCACGACTGAACACACAGAATGATGTCCTCACTGCTAACTTTTCTCTGGTTTCAGCTGGTCTAGCTGGTGTTTAATTGACTTTAGGTGGTCTCCCAGCCCGACCTGTTAAAAAGTGCCCAAAACCCAGCCTGACAAGCTTAGACCACCAAAATGGTTTAGTCTGAAATTTAATTAAGCTGCTTGTTTCAGCAGGGATGACAGACAGACATCAGACAGACACCAGCTGCTCTCCACCCTCACTCTACCTACAGTGACCTCTTGAGAGAGAGCTCTAAGTAGTGTGCGGGGCTCATGGGTACTGTGCTGTATTCTGTTACAGATTGAATATGATGAGAATCACCGTTTAGCCTCAGTATTCGCTGAAAATAAAAATGTCAATGGTAATTTTCTGTGGCAATTTTCTATGGCCTCTTCTGTGGAGAGAATATTTGATTTTGCCCAATTCTCTCTTTCACGCTCTTCCTCTTTCCTTTGAAACCTTCTTTACGAGCCTCTGAGGTTTAGCTATCATTACAGTATCATAATTTTAACGGTAATATGTCTGTCTGAAGAAATGCAAGTGCCCCTCGTTACCCGAAGTAGTTGACTTTACTAGAAAATTGTGCTGGAACCAGTTACCCTAAATCATTCAAGTTTTGACACAAGGTAAAACTAAACAGATGAAGTTGTATTAACATAGAACCATAATTGGATGTGGTGGACAAATCAAGTTTACATTAGTAGTACATCCATCCATCCATTCTCATTAGCAGGGATCCTCAAATCTGGCTCGTGAGATCCACTTTCCTGCAGTTTGGCTCCAACCAAATCAAACTCACCTTTATAATGATCCTGAAGACAGTGATTAGCATGCTCAGGTGTGTTTGATTAGGGTTAGAGCTAAACTCTGCAGGAAAGTGGATCTCGCTGGCCAGATTTGAGGATCCCTGCTCATTAGGGTCTCAAAGCCTATCCCAGCATATCGGGACACAGGCAGAAAACACCCTGAACGGATGGACATTAGTCTGTAATCAAAATCATTAGTTCATTAAATATAAAGTCAACTATTCCTTTTCTAGTCTAATTTGTATAAAATAACTAAGTTAAGTATATTGTAAATAATGAATATAATATTACTGCTACTTTAAATAATTTATTAACTTGCGTAAAGACGTTTCTTGTAATTTAATTAATTATACTGTTTTGATTTTGATATTAAATACATTGTTTAGATAAAACTGGAAAAGAAAAAAAATCAACAATAAATTTAAATGTTCCAGTGTATTTTATTGTTGACAAAACATTATAAGGTAACACATCAAATGTATAATTGTAGCAATAACGTAACATTACCCCCCCTTCAAAGTGCTAACCAACATCTTCAAATGACCTCGTCCTTTCATATGCGTCTGCTTACATATGTGATCGCTAGTTTCTGCGTCTTCCTCGCCTGTGTGCTAGGAGATGTTATAGCTAGCGTATAACAGTGAAAATGCAGAAGCCCGGAAAATTCAGTGTTTGGCGGGTAAAGAGTTAAATTGTGGCTATAAATGCAACAATTTACCCATGTCAAGTCAAGTCACTGTTATTTATATAGCGCTTTTTACAATGCAATGATTGTATCAAAGCAGCTTTACAGTATTACAGTATTAAACGGAAATAGTCTGTCGAAATAGTGTGCCGTTCTCCTCTGGCCAGACAAAACCAGCAGTTTAATTCTAGGCTACAGCAAAGTCAGATTGTGCAGAGGACTCATCTGGTTCCCGTGGTCTTGTCCCAATGGCCGTCTAGGTGACGAGGTCTACGGAGGGGATCTGTCTCTGGGGCACATCTCCACGACATAGTCTCCATGTGCAACCTTAAACACCTTTTTGAATTGGTACATTACCAAATCGAAGAGACATCCTCTAAAATTAGCAGTAAGCACACAAACATACACATGAACTGAAAATTTGAATATTGCAAGCAACTAATTTGATTTCAAAAAGAGCCGAACTTAGGTCTTTAAAAGTCTGGTTTCTAGATCTAGGCTCTAAATAAGTTTGCGAGATGTTTTTTAACATCCACCAAAGGAAAATAATGGCCTGACCCCTCTCCTCAACAAGTTGCACAATTTGAATTGCCATTCATACCACACAAGAGCCAAAAAAGTTTTTTTTCATTATGTATAACATGTAAATCCTGTTGTGACACATGAACCAATTAAATATAAATAAGAACAGACTGCATTTACTTGAATTCATTCTCCTAATAAGCAAGCAAGACATAAATATTAGCAAGCTAGTGTAATTACCTTTAAATTAAATGGAAGTCTGAATCATTTCTTATCCGATGCAATCCGGGTTAGATCAACAACCAAAAACATTACAGCAAAAGATTCAGCGCATGTTATGCTAAAGCAAAAATAAATGTAATCTTTAATAAAAAATACAATAATTTTCTTCACCTCAAGCAATATTCTTATTTTTCAAGCCCTCCCCTCCAATCACCTGTTATATTAAAAGACTTTTCACCATCTAATCAATTCCATATGGATACAATTAAGTACAATTTTCTCACTGAATACATCAAATCACAGAAATAAAATAAGTTGCGAAGAGCTTTTGGGAGCACACAACCTTCTTGTCGTTCTCTGTCCAAATTTGGTTCTGTTTTTCTGTCTCTGGGGCACATCTCCATGACATAGTCTCCATGTGCAACCTTAAACACCTTTTTGAATTGGCACATTACCAAATCGAAGAGACATCCTCTAAAATTAGCAGTAAGCACACAAACATACACATGAACTGAAAATTTGAATATTGCAAGCAACTAATTTGATTTCAAAAAGAGCCGAACTTAGGTCTTTAAAAGTCTGGTTTCTAAATCTAGGCTCTAAATAAGTTTGCGAGACGTTTTTTAACGTCCACCAAAGGAAAATAATGGCCTGACCCCTCTCCACAACAAGCTGCACAATTTGAATTGCCATTCATACCACACAAGAGCCAAAAAAGGTTTTTGTCATTATGTATAACATGTAAATCCTGTTGTGACACATGAACCAATTAAATATAAATAAGAACAGACTGCATTTACTTGAATTCATTCTCCTAATAAGCAAGCAAGACATAAATATTAGCAAGCTAGTGTAATTACCTTTAAATTAAATGGAAGTCTGAATCATTTCTTATCCGATGCAATCCGGGTTAGATCAACAACCAAAAACATTACAGCAAAAGATTCAGCGCATGTTATGCTAAAGCAAAAATAAATGTAATCTTTAATAAAAAATACAATAATTTTCTTCACCTCAAGCAATATTCTTATTTTTCAAGCCCTCCCCTCCAATCACCTGTTATATTAAAAGACTTTTCACCATCTAATCAATTCCATATGGATACAATTAAGTACAATTTTCTCACTGAATACATCAAATCACAGAAATAAAATAAGTTGCGAAGAGCTTTTGGGAGCACACAACCTTCTTGTCGTTCTCTGTCCAAATTTGGTTCTGTTTTGTCTGGGTTTCTCTTCTTCAAGGGTCAGTGCTAACAGTTCTGACATCACCACTGCGCTCTAACCGCTCTCTGTTAACAGCATAGCTTTGTGTCTGCCCTCTTCAGCACTGGCACAGAATAAATCAGCTGTCTAATGCAGATGTTCTGCCCATCTCTTCATCGTCTCCTTCGGGCCTTTGAAGTCAGGTGCCACTTTAACTGGAGAGTCTTGCCATGTCCAGAAATGAAGAGAGCGACGCTGTGACTGAAGGGTGAGCTTGAGCGAGCCGGTGGAGTTAGTGAGCCGCTGGCAAGGAGAACGTAAACAGTCTGACAGCTGCAGTTTGAGTTGACGGGCGAGAGCGGTGGAAAACAGAAGTGGATGTTTTCGTCACAGAGTGAGCAGTAGCAGAACGCAGGCTGACACGGTAACGGTTGCTGTTTCTGAGGGTCTGGAAGATTTCCCTCGCTATCTCTGTTTTAGTTGGCCTTTCGAAGAACTGTTGAAAAAAAGATTAGACCTCAGATAAGAGCACATGTGCCCAAATGTCAGACTCATGAAACAGTTCATGCTCTCGTTTATGTACCTGAGAGTGACTCACACTAACTGTTCAACACTTTTACCTCTTGTTATTTGAGTTGTTCACCATTGGCATCTCTGTTTTGGTATCTCTCTGTTGTTCCCAGTTATGGTTAGTGAAAATCCCTAACCCTTAGCAATACCCGCAACACACACACCCCAAAAAATTTTATTTTTACACGCCAGACATTTAAACGGGCAAAATAATTAAACAGACTTACAAGTCTTAATTCAAGTAAATGCTGTTCTTTTGAACTTTCTGTTCATCAAAGTCTCTTGAAAAAAAAGTGTCATGGTTTCCAGTAAAACATTAAGCATCACTGTTTTCAATTTTGATTATAAATCTTTCTTGAGCAGCAAATCAGCATATTAGAATGAAGACTGGAGTGATTTTTGGTCAAATAAATGCAGCCTTGGAGAGTATAAGAGACTCCTTTCAAAAAAAAGAATACAAATAAAAATTGCTGACCCCAAAACATTTCTGCAGTGTCTCTATGTAGTACACATACCTTTTTTTATTTTAAAAAGGCAAGAAAAATCCTGTTTTCCATTAAACGACGCAACTATACTGCATATGGAAAACGCTTGCATCTGAGCTATTTGTTTCATTTGAAGTGACAGAAATGTGTTTTAGTGCAGCTGAAGTGTTTATGTGTCTGCTTGTTCCAGCCGTCTCTCCTCAGCAGTATGCTAATGAGTTTCATTTAAACGTCTATCTTCAGAGGCCTCTGCCAAATTAAGAGCCCTTGCACCGCTCTGCTGCACTTCCTGTTTGCTTTGATGTCTCTCAGAGCCGTACCCTCCATTACCACATCCCTCTGTCAGATATCCCAAATGCTATGTGCCACAGAAGACAAGGCTTGTGGGAAGGATTTTGAAGACAAGGCTGACATCTTACAGTGATGTTAGCCTCGTTACGAGAGCAGGCCTAAATTTGTTCAGTTGTTTCATGAACACATATGATGACTTAAAGTTGTCAAGAGGTTGCCTTTGTTGTGACAGTGAAGCTTCATTTCCAAATGTGTTTAAGATCCAAGATGTGACTGAGATGAAAATGTTACTTCTCAAAAATTGTTATTTCATTGCTTCAGAAACGTAAATAAAATATAACTGAGAACTCTATTAAGTGTCAACGGTGTCTAAAATACTATATTTCTTCCCCTTATTGAGGAGAAGTAAAAGTAGACACAAAAAAGGAGAATTTGATGATAAATGTTTTTAGTTCATATTGAGAACACAGACCATTGATTGCAGACTTGTGTGAACTTCAAGTGGAAAATATTACCAGTAGTAATTACCAGTGTTGGGGAAAGTTAATGCATTACAATATTGTGTTACTTAATTAAAAAAAGTAACTAATTGCATTACTTAGTTACTTTTTTATGGAAAGAACCTCGCTCCCAATTTCTCTTGACATGTGGACAAGAGAGCTATCAGTTAATAAATGGGAAAACAAAGTAACTTGCATTAATTTTCTTGTCAATTCAAAAGTAATGTGTTACTTTGCTAGTTACCTGAAAAGGGTCATTTGAGTACATAACTCATGCCAGTGTATTACTTGTAACCACAACACTGGCAAATTTGAGTTCCAAGGACATGAATGAACAAGCAAAGTCATATTTTCTCAGAAAAAAAACAAAAACCTATCTACAGGTGCATCTCAATAAATTAGAATGTCGTGGAAAAGTGGACCAGTGAGTGGAAAGCAAGTCTGATGTGAATTTGAATGAATGATTTCACAAGTTATTTACATTTTATATGATATGAAGGTGTAATAACAGGTGATAGACAGCAAGGAAGTTAATTTATCTTTTACAGTTTGTTAACTGTGTAACACATACATTTACCATATACAAATAAATAGATATAAATGAATAATTTTCATGTTTGAAATTCAAATGTAATTTTTTGGGGGGTTTACAATGCTTCAAACTTGAATCTGTGACATGTGATAACATCAAACGGTCCACGTTTCCCAAGTGCAATTGAAAGCAGCATCAGATATCTTTGGCCAGCATCAGTCACCCATAGGTCGATTACTCTTGTCGTTCCACTTACAAAATCTACACACAGCCTTGTCAATAGATGCACATTTTCTGGTTTCAAATTCAATTTGGTTTTTGTGAATTTATATTTAATTTTGCGTTTAAATAGAGTCCAATTAAAGGTTATAATCAGTATTTTTCCCCTCAGTCTCACTGTTTATTAAAGAAATGAAAAGTACTTTTAATGTGAGATGAAGACTCCGGTTATATTGGTAACCTAATAATATTCTTATTCTACATGGGAGCTGGCGTGCTTCGACCTCTTAACCAGAGTAATACTAGTCACTGTATCTCATTAACCAACTAATAACTTTTTGCCTTCCACACCACTTGGGGTTATTTGCTATTGTGTGTTGTTTATATAAGCTATCATTCAAACTGCTGTCTTAATATCGGTTTGAAAAATCCCATATTGGTGGAATCTTATGAAAACCCTATGAGTGTCTTACGGCTTGTTTAGAAAAAAAAAAGTTCAGCAATTAAAAAGATGCCGCTTGTGAGTTTTCTTTTATATGAATATATAATGTTATGTTAATACATTATATTGGCGTCTTGATGAATGGTGACAGAGTTTGGCTGTTGTCGTGTTGAACTCTCAATTGTAGTGTAGGAGGGGATCACTTCACCTCATCTCAGAGTACAGCTGAGCTCATTAACCAATCAGCCAGCAGAAGTGAGGGGGCGGTGAACACGAGCAGTGAGGAGAACGTGAAACAATAAACACGTTACACAACGGCCTGCGCTCCTTCTCAGAAGTGGAACTCTTAAGATGGTTTGCCATGTTATTACTTATAGTTTATAGTAGGGTTTTCTGTGCTCTTGCAATGTTGAATAATGTTAGTTTGGCACAGCGCTTCCTGCTGGGAGAACACAAGCTTCATATCGCTTACTGTAAATGACACAAGCTGTAGAAGTTAAACTGCACAGCTGCTGCAGAAGTTGATGTGGAAATGAGGCTGGAATTAACATGTCAGTTTAGACAATTCAGAATGGGTTTGCTGACAGAGCAGTATTTTTTCTTTAGCGCTTTATATAATATTGTTTCATAAGTTTTTCTAGGCAGATTTTTACATGCACATTTTCATGGTAGTGCTATAATATACTATGAAAGTGTACCATAAACATAAATGTCATAGTATATGAAAAATTTTATTCAGATCATGAGCATAATACATTAATGTTTTTTTCCCCCCATACATAGTACACTCTTAAAAATAAAGGTGCTTCAAAAGGTTCTTCAAGCGATGCCATAGAAGAACCATTTTTGGTTCCACAAAGAACCATTCAGTCAAAGGTTCTTTAAAGAACCATCTCTTTCTTAGCTTTTTATAATCTGAAGAACCTTCTTTCGCCCCAAAGAACCTTTTGTGAAACAGAAAGGTTCTTCAGATGTTAAAGGTTCTTTATAGAACCATTTAGACAAAAAGGTTATTCTATGGCAGTGTGAAGCACCTTTATTTTTAAGAGTGTACTGTTACTTGGAGGGCCATGTAAATTCCATGGAACATGAATTTAGTAATAATATTTTGAACTTTTTTCACACTTTGTATTATTCTGAACCCCGTACAGCCTTTACATGGTCTCCTACATTTGCAAACACTGGTTTAATATTCTTATTTGCATATTTAAGAGGTTAAAAACATTGAATGGTCAGGTTCAGCACATGATAAGCATGTGACTTATTTCCAACTGTGGAAATAGTGTTCCTGCTCTTCTGTTTTAAAATGATTAACCTGTTTTAACTGTTTGTTCTTCATCTGTTTCTCTTAGATGCTAAAACTAAAGTATGCCTGTAATGTAGGGAACTAGCGAAAAATCACCCCAATATTAATATAATTTTCAGTCAGGTGGATCAGTGCCTAAAATAGCCACAATTATGTTAATTTGAACTTTTTTCCAGTGATTTGAAGTTGACTTCCATTATCGGACTAAAAAGATATCAACCATAAACTCTTTGGATACTTTCTGTGTCTGAAAGCTCATGATTGTTGTCTTCTTATGCTCTTTGAGATTCAACCAGTCCTCAAAGTAACTTGTCCATCATAGGCCCCAAAAAACTTATTCTGAGTTGGATGTTCTCAAGATCCTCTGGTTTGGTTTTGTTCACAGCTACAGAATTTGGATTTGGATGTTAGTCTAATTCTACAGAGAATTGTACTGTAAGGCCCAATCCCAATTCTATTGTATATCCCTTCCCCTTCCCCTTCCCCTTCACCTACCCCTCCGCCTACCCCTTCCCCTTGTCCCTTGAAACAGAGTGTCAAGGGGTAGGGGTGAAAATATTCCCCTAAGAATTGGGACACCACTACTATGCCGTCACACGTCATCATATGTCGTCTAGCTCCTACAATACACACACCTATACTGGTGTGCATTAGTCTTTAATTACCGTTCTTTATTAATGCGCTGCTTACTGACACACACACACATCAGATATCGCGCAGCTCACACATCCAGGAGAAAATAAACTTGTCAACGCTGCCCCACGAGTTTTATTAATAATACATTATACTTTCCAGCAACAAGAGGATAAAATCGCTGTTTTTTTAAGTAAACTCACTCTAAAAAGAGAAACGCACAGACGCAAATACACGTAACTTTCATCTCTCTCTCTCTCTCTCTCTCTCTCTCTCGAATTGGCAATATTTGAGAAAAGGGTTTAGCGATTTATAGTTATTGGGGGGACTAGCCCCCTAGCCCCCCTACGGTGGTTATCGCCCTGATCAGACATGAAAATATGTTGTGGCACTATCGTGCAGTCTATAATGATATGATGTTAGTTTGCAAATATTAGCGATTTTTTGCAAACATTTCTTTGAGTAACATGACCGTAAATATGAACTCACGATTGAATGTAGCATAAAACAAATGATTACTTTTTGTTAAAATCTTTATTAATGCCAAAAAATGCTTACATTTATGTGTCTTTTTGTTC
>NW_015505753.1:635740-639011 GCF_001515645.1 Sinocyclocheilus grahami
ATTTCTAATTATTGGGGGGACTAGCCCCCCTAAATATCTACGGTGGTTATCGCCCTGATCAGACATGAAAATATGTTGTGGCACTATCGTGCAGTCTATAATGATATGATGTTAGTTTGCAAATATTAGCGATTTTTTGCAAACATTTCTTTGAGTAACATGACCGTAAATATGAACTCACGATTGAATGTAGCATAAAACAAATGATTACTTTTTGTTAAAATCTTTATTAATACCAAAAATGCTTACATTTATGTGTCTTTTTCTTCGCTCGGGCAGCCATGTTGCCGCTGAAGCCGGTTTATGCTGAGATAATTCATACCCCTTCGTTTGAAGTGTGGTCCCGAAAAATCTTCATTTGAAGGGCTGTCTGGCCCTTCCCCTACCCCTACCCCTCCAACCAAAAGAGAATTGAGACACTTGAGGGGAATTGAGGGGAAGGGCTAAGGGGTAGAATTGGGATTGGGCCTAAGTGTTTTGGACATCAGATATTTTGGTCCATCTATCTTCTGCTCGTTTATAGTTGCCATCCTACTATTTAAAGTGCTGGCCCCGTGTTCGGTTTGCTTGTGTTTTATTTAAAGGAGACCTATTATGCCCCTTTTTACAATATGTACTATATATCTCAGGTGTTCCCAGAATGTGTCTGTGACATTTCAGCTCAAAATACCCCACAGATGAATTGTTATATCATTTTGAAAATGCCTATTTTGAGTGGAAGCAGAAAACAGGCTGTTTTCGTGCATGTCTCTTTAAAGGCAAATGACATCAAACAACAACATCTGTTTGGTTTTGATTATCATGTCTATCGCTTAAATCATCATGCGTTTTAAAACATATTGTTTATACTTCTGATATACAGTTCTCTGAGTGTACTCATCCGAAGCACACGCATAGAAAGCGGCTGTCACACGGCATGTGAGTACTAAACTACGATTATGTTCACTAACTTTCATGTCTTATTGCACTTCAACTGTCAAATACACACAAGTTTATGTTAAAAACACACAAGTTACAAAAACGGTTATGTCTGTAAAGGTAAACAGCTGGGACAGAAATCACATGTTTATATTAGATCTGTGTGGCAACAGCGTTATATACAGTATAACAATAAATCCAACAATAACAATAAATCAATAAATCCACTACTCTCCTGTCTCCACTAAGACTAGGACCCTACATAGTGTTCTGTGCTCTTCAGTGCAGCCAAAGACAGAACCGTTAGCATGCTTTGTTAGAATTTTCGCCATGGCATTAGAACTGATACACCGTTGTTGCTTTGAAAACACGTCGTTGGTGGAAACATGCAGATTAAGGGGCAGTAATTTTATAATAAGATTACCTTTCTACCTCACGGGGGGGAGCGAAATTTGAGTGGCTCATTTTCTCACAAGCCTGCAGAGAAAGGCTTACAAAAAAAATTACTGGGTGTACCTTTTTCACATTTTCTGGGTTGGTAGATGCACCGGGAACCTGATTATGGCACTTAAACACAGAAAAAGTCAGATTTTCATGATATGTCACCTTTAACGTGTTTTGGGTGATCTAATCTAAATCTAAAATAAAGGTATAAACTTCAGAATGTTTTGTGATTAAGCGCTGAATATCAAACCACATTTGATGGTGGTAAAAAAATTATTTTGTATCTTGCTAATGCATTCTGATGTACCGCCTACTCACCTAAAACACAATTATTGCACCAAAACAAGGGTGATAAACTTTGCTGATTAAGTGCATTAAGTGATTAAGTTGCTGATTTTGTGTCAAGCACGCCATTAGTTTTGTCCTGCAAAGCCAAACATTTTTATGCCTATTTCTCAAATCAAAAGTTTGATCTTCTGTGAGATTATTCACCACTCTCACACAAGACTTCAATCAGTCTGAGTCCCCAATTATTTTCCATTTGCATCATTCATCTAAAACGAAACTGCTAATTCAAGCTAAGTCCTTCAACATATCCTCTTGAGTGACACCAAATGACATTAATTGCAGTGAGAGTAATGGCTCGCTCCGTTAGCTCTAATTATGTGTAATGCGACTCATGCCTCTTCCAGAGCATCAACAGCTCGTCACATGAATGAAGCGCTCTGTTGCCAGGGTTACAGCTCATCTGGACGCATGATGGAGTCTGAGCGGTGGTTTCGATGAGGGGGAAATGCTGGTGATGTCACAGCGCTCCCCCGCACAGGCCGGTATGTTCAGCTGCCCTGAGTCACCGCATATGACAGCATAGTGTTTACAAGACTCTATTGATTTGTTTTGAGACTGTAATCATAAATACTATACATTCACATCACACCCAAGCCACTTAACCTACACACTCCATTCAAACGTTGTTTTATAAACATTTGCGATTAGATGTATTTACATTGATAGAATGTCTTCATTCACTAATAGACAGGGGCTCTGCTATGGTTTCTGGGCCCCCTGGACAGCATATTCACTCAGGCCCCTGCTTTCCGGGGGGTGGGGGGGTGGGGGGGTTTGTTCCCCCTCGATTCCGGTCTGGGGGGGAGGGGGGTCTGGGTAGTGTGGCAGAAAAGGACGTTATTTAAAACGTTTGACTGACGTTATGAAGTAAAAACATGTTATAATGTTATTTTTGTTGGACAACAGGTTTAGAAACATGCCTCATTGCAAGTCATTCCAAGGAAAGTTTAGCTTTAGGCATTTTAATTAAAGGGGTCATATGATGCGATTTCAAGTTTTCCTTTCTCTTTGGAATGTTGCAAGCTGTTCGTGAATAGATAAGATCCCTAAAGTTGCAAAGACCAAAGTCTCAAACCCAAAGAGATATTCTTAATAAAAGTTAAGAGTAGTCCACGCCCTCCTAAAATGTCTCATTCAAACACGCCCCCACATGTCTACGTCACTGTGTGGGAAGATTTGCATAACACTGCCCAAATGTATATGCAAAGAAAGAAGGCATAACTTTTATTCTCGCTGTATTATTGTTGCCGCCGCCATGTAGTAGAGACGCTGTGTGTTTCGTTGTGAAAGTGAAACTTCTTTTTTTGGTCTTCCAAAAGAGGAAACAACTTGAAATCAGTGGTTAAGTTGTATTTACAACACTGTTCCAGAGCAGTTCAACCCAAATATTCAGATGTGTGCTGCGCATTTTATGAAGGATGGATGAGGACTGTTTCCTGAACCAGTAGCCTAATGCATCTGTGGCACAAAAGTATTTGGCACTGATGATTCAAACGTGGGTTTTGAGCAGTGTACGGTAGTGCTTGTTGTTTGTCGTTTCTTCGATCACAAATGCAGACAT
>NW_015505753.1:648650-648990 GCF_001515645.1 Sinocyclocheilus grahami
ATAATGTACAGTATGTGGAAAATAATGTGTTTTTTAACCGTAAACTCCATAAACACATTTCATTACACCAAATACACAAAAAAATAATGTTCTTTTTTAGCAACGTCATATGACCCCTTTAAAGCATGTTTAATGTAGCTAGCTAATGGTAGGCTACCTGCTGCCATCAGAGCAAGTCACATGCTCTTCGGATGCTCTCATTTCCTGAGTTATGCTTTTAAGTCAGAATGTGAAAACAACATGGACACTTGTGTTACTACAAAGATGTGTTGGATTTGTATTATCAGAGCTTTCCGACTTCCGTTCATGTGAATTTTCTCAGTCGGGAAATGTTTTTTTT
>NW_015505753.1:649000-666490 GCF_001515645.1 Sinocyclocheilus grahami
AGCTCAAGCATTTAAGTGACACCGAAATCTGTGTTCTGATTCGGTCTGGTACATACTGGCCATACTGGTTATATAGGTTCCGTGCCATATTGGCACCGGGTTTTAGTACCCAACCCTAATCATGAGTGTGTCACAGGTTTAGTGACAGCCAGGAATACAATGTTCTCAACATAATAATTTTTAGGGTGCTGACTGCTTAAGACAAGGGCTCGGCTAATGAGCAGCATCAGAGATGCGGGCTAATTAGCGCCCGTTCTGCGGATTCATTTAGGCAGAGCTGTGAGAAATATACACACACACACACAAGCCTGTCAACACAGTCATCTATCAGCTCAGAGCTGGTAATGATGCTGATGTCATGATCTGACCTTTGCTGAAGGCATTACTGTCTGCTAATGGAAATAATAGAGCATAAAACAACATGAAGCAAAACTCTGAGTCACATTATTCACAATATTATTATACTATCATATCATATAATCCCTTCATTTTCAATACCTTATTTTTTCATCAAGAAGTAAAAGTTTTGATTTACTTTGAGTGTTCAATATTTTGCTTTGCACCCATCAAGTTCAAAGTACAAATAATCATTAAATGAACTACAAATATTTCATTCTCTGGAGTATCCAACAATAGGCATAACCACATGGCTATGTAATATATAAACCATTTCTTGAGTTTCAGTAAAATATATTTATGTTGTGATGTATACCATTGGGTCACACCCCTAGATTTTTTCTGTAGAAAAAATATGTAGAACAGGTTCAAATGTGCTGGTTTTAGTTGGTTCTGCATATGTTTCCTTCTCATGCTGAAGCTCATACTGACCCAAAGTACCTTGACAGGGTGATTAATGAGGCTCTAAAGTAAGAATCGCAAGCCTCAGCTGTTCTTATTCCACAAACACACTGGCCTTTTATGCATCAAAAAAAGTTGTACTTTATATTTGGAACTTGTGGAACCATTAGGCCTATATTTCTGACAGCTTCTCTCTCGCTCTCTCTCTCTCAGCACATAATAAATTACTTAGCTTATTAAATTAGCATTTGAATAATGTTTGCTTGGAAAATCAGCATATGCATTACTGTGCATAATTTATAATTGTTATGGATATTTGCAGTTACATTCGGTTAAAGTACTTGTGCTTTATTAGGCGTCATTACTAAACCACTTTATTAATACTTATCCATTACTACATTTCAATTTTCATATGCTATTATCAGTTCAAGTAGAAAAGGTAGATTTTACATTAAATTTTAGGTTAATTTTTAATAATTTCTCATGTTTAATATATTATGTTTTTTTTGTATGTTCTTGTACTCCACTGCTGTAAAACAAATTGTTCTCAAAGTAGTGACAGTAAAGTATACCAGTTAGTAGTTCATAACCTTAACTCAGTTAGAAGCCCATTTGTTTATTTAAAGGGTTAGTTCACCCAAAAAGTGAAAATTCTGCATCCTGTGAGCTCTCTTAACCCTCTCAGAGACAGCAAGTGTCCTTACATGATCAAGGCTCAGAAACGTAGCAAGGACATTGGTAAAATATTCCATGTGACATCAGGGGTTCAACCGTAATTTTACGAAGCTACGAGAATACTTTTTGTGTGCAAAAGAAAAAAAAGACTTTATTCAACAATTCGTCTCGCTATGTCGTTTAAACAGCATAGAAAACGTATCCGCGTGGCACAGCTGACACAGAATAGCATACTTTGTTTACGTTCAGTGGATACTCTCCAAAATAGCTCTAGGGTGACGCAGAGGAGACAAATGGTTGAATAAAGTCATTTTTTTTTCTTTCGCGCACAAAACGTATTCTCGTAGCATCGTAAAATTACGGTTGAACCCCTGATGCCACATGGATTATTTTACCAATGTCCTTGCTACGTTTCTGAGCCTTGACCGTGTAAGGATCCTTGCTGTCTATGGGAGTGTCAGAGAGCTCTCGGATTCCATCAAAAATATCTTAATTTGTGTTCCGAAGATGAACGAAGGTCTTACGTGTTTGGAACAACATGAGGATGAGTAATTAATGAAAGAATTTTCATTTTTGGGTGTGAATTATCCCTTTAAAGTGAACTGCCACTGTAGCTTTTTGTGTTTTAAAGTCTAAGGCTTAACAAAATTCTCCAACTAAAAAACCCCATTAAAGTTGTACAAAATATTGTATAAATCACACATTACAGCAACATTCACTTGTTAGTGTTTTAAGGCCATGATCTTTATTACTGGCCATGTTTTGATATGACACGTAATATAATGTTCATAAATATTTCAAGTAGTCAACTTTGCACCAAAATATCTTTATACATTATGTAAACTTTACTGAGTGCACAAGACTTGCCACCAGACAATGCATGTGTGAATGCATTATCGGGGGGGAAAAAATCTGTAAATGCATCACCAGAGAATTTGTACGACTGCATTACAAGAGAACGCATCACCAATTCAATTCAGTTCAATTCAATACACTTTATTGTCCCCAATGGGGAAATTTGTCAACAGATATAATCAATGTAGCATTGCAGCACCTGTGTCCGGGTCCCCAGCAGTGCAGCGCCACCGGAAATGAACATATGAATGCATCACCAGTGAACACATTGTTGACCAGAAAATGTTACGTGTAATTCTGGCCAAGTGTCATGTTGTTGTGTGTATTTAGTGTGAATGTGTGTGTTAGAACAAGATGTATTGTATTATGATGCAGTAATAAGACACACCCTGCAGCACAGAATAATTTCTGCTGTCATCGTGCTCTTTACTCGTCTATGCAGGAGTGTCTCAGTCATCATCATACATACATATATACACCTAAACACACATCAGGTTGTCTCGCCACCTCTGCTGTCACTCGTCCTGTGTGTCCTCACCTCTCTCTCTCTCTCTCTGCTGGGAGACAGTTGAACCCCCGGCTGGGATCTGGCAGTGTGAACATACTAATTGAAGGCGCTTCTCCCCTCCAGCTGTGAGCTTCCCTACAGCCTCCCTGTGTCCTGTGAATGCAGACAACAATGATACAATCAATCTGCTATACATGCATGTATCAGCTTCCATTTCCATTCACACAAATCTGAATGCCATCTCTTCTGTCAGTCTGAGTTTCTGTTCTAACCAGCCTCAACTAGGCTTATCACAATACCACGATTCAGCTTAATTGAAATGTGGCCTTGTATACATCATATGTCACGTGAGTCATATGCAATATGTTATAAAATATTCAAGTAAACGTTCAGAAATTAGAAAAACTAAATACAAAACTAATCAAAACAAAATGACCCCATAACAAAAAGAATCCGTAGGAAAACTGAAAATGTACTGTTATTTTTCTTCAAGAAAATTATCTGTTAAATTTACTTTAGTCTTAAAATACAACAATATACTATGAGTAATTAAAAATATGGGTAAAACGCCTATGAAAATCAATATGGAAAATTCCTTCATATTAGGGTCTTTTGCACCACGGGAATCTTTTCATAGTACCAGAACTAATTGTGGAACTACCCACTTTTTGGCGTTTTCGCACCGCCGGAACTGGGTGCGATTTTAGTAACGGGCTGCCTTTTTCGAGAACCAAATTAGCTCCTACTCCGGAGCAGGGTCTAACCAGCACAACTGGTACTACCCGTGACGTAATTAGACATGGGCCAAACACATACGAAAACGCCCTCACCCGCCATGATTTAAAACGCTGTGTAAACATACTGTAAACATCGTGTCAACTTATTTCGCAAGTATGGAGAACAGCGATAGATGGACGGACGCTGAAGTGCAGACACTTGCAGCACTGCCAGTTGTCGTTGGAGATTCTTAGTCCTCCTTTCCATTCTTTCAATCGCTTTACGTATACGTCGACTTTCCATGTCCATTATTGTGAAACCCGCGAGACACAACAAAAACACAGCTCCGATCACAGCGTTCTCCATCCTCCTGTTGTTAACGTTGTTCTTCTTTGTTTCCGTTGTTGAACGCCGCACACAAATGACGTCACTGTCGACCGACTTACGTCACTTCCTAGTACACACTGTCAGTGCGAATGCGACCCTTTAAATGGTACTGGGAAATAGTTCGCGCAAAATCATCCCAATACATTAGTACTGCACATTTAATTCTGGAACTAAAGCGGTGCGAAAGGCCCTATTAACACAGTACATTGGGCCCTATTTTTACAGACTTTTCTTGGAGTGATAACTGATTTTGTTGTTCTATGTATTTCACTTTCAGCAATGACAGAACAATTGCATGTGGAAACCTGCCATGTCAAGACTAATTCAGACACAGTGTAAATTTTGTGGCCTGCTGAAGGTTGGATATGTTGTTGGGAGCTGCCCAGAGTGTTATTTGATACGCTTTTGAGCGGTTCTGAGCCCTAAATCTGTCTTAATGGAGTGTGAACTCAGGAGTGGATCAAAATCCCGACATGTCTTTATCCATCTGTAAATCTGTCAGATTTAGAGCAACAGTCTTGTGTTTAATGACTGATGTGAAATCTGAACACATCATAGGCCACTCTAAAAACGCTTAAAGGAAACATAACAGCAGTATTATTCTGTTTTATAGGATTGTTTTGGCCAAAATTTGGCAGCATCTCATGTATCTTCATTAGTAAGTTGGGCTGAATGTTTTTGTTATTTTCTTTGTTGGTAGTGGGGGGCTGGGATATTATTATATATATGTTTTTTTTTTTTGTTTGTTAGGTTTTAATTTTTTTCAAAACATTTTGATTTTCCAGGTTTGTAATGCTTGTTTGTTGGGCTGAACAATTTGGGCCCAAAAGGTCATATTGTGATTATGTTGTTGTATATTGTGATTGCATTTTAGGGGGCATTTACACAACACCATTTTCAACTAAAAATGGAAAACATTTTTAAGCATTTTGCCCATTCATTTACACTAAAACAACACTTTGGGGCCCTGAAAATGCAAACTTTTAAAAACAAAGTGCAAGTTTTTGAAAACAGTACCATTATCATACAAAAACATGCATTGGTGAATACGGTGACATCGTGTTTGCGTATAACGAGTTCATTGCAAACGCTTAGTATTTCTTTACAAAGTGACATCACCAACTACTGGCCATGAATAATACAGCATTTTTAGACACTTATCCATGTGACTGGGGATGTTTTGTCAATGTATGCAAAACTTTTTAAAAACACAAAGGAATTTTTTTCTCTTTTTTAATACATTGTTGGTGTGTAAAGGTACACTCTTAAAAATAAAGGTGCGTCACTATGCCATAGAAGAACCTTTTTGTCTAAATGGTTCCATAAAGAACCTTTAACATCTGAAGAACCTTTCTGTTTCACAAACAAGGTTCTTTGTGGCAAAAGAAGGTTCTTCAGATTACAAAAAATTAAGAAAGAGATGGTTCTTTAAAGAACCTTTTGACTGAATGGTTCTTTGTGGAACCAAAAATGGTTCTTCTATAGCATCGCTTCAAGAACCTTTTGAAGCACCTTTATTTTTAAGAGTGTACCCTAAAACTGCGATATGATAAACATATTAGGGGAAGTCGTGGCCCAAAGGTTGTGGGTTCGAGTCTCGTACCGGCAGGGATTGTAGTTGGGGGGAGTGAATGTACAGCGCTCTCTCCCACCTTCAATACCACGACTGAGGTGCCCTTGAGCAAGGCACCGAACCCCCAACTGTTCCCCGGATGCCGCAGCAAAAAAATGGCAGCCCACTGCTCCGGGTGTGTGTTCATGGTGTGTATGTTCACTGCTGTGTGTGTGCACTAATGCAGAGCACTAATTCCTAGTATGGGTCACATGTCACGTCACATTAAACATCTCATACATTTCTGCTCAGAGTAAAATCAGAGTAACATCTCATATGTTTCTGCTCATTCAGACAGAAAACAAGAAAAGTACCAAAAGATGACATTCTGCTACCAACAGTTTTTTTAGGGTTTTCATAATCTTTACAAGCACCAACTCAAAGACCTCTTTCAGTAGCCATAAAGCAGGGCTAGGCGATTTTTTCAGACTTGATCAAATCGGTACAAAAGTTCAAAAGTGTTTTGCCATGATTTTTTTCTAAATCAAGAATCACAATTTTGAATAAAAATAATAGCAAATGTTACAATTAGAAAAGTTGGCAAAAAGTACACCAATGATAGCAGTTAAACCATCAAACTTTTATTTTGGAGGAAAACCGCAAGACGCACTTCCAGCTTCCCCTTTGTCGGCAACAGGTTTATAGACACCTGTGTTCCTGCCTATGTAGAGTGTGTGGTTTCATATTGGTTAGGATATTCCCTGAGAAACCTACTTTCTCCATGAGAAAAAAAAGTTAATAGGTTTTGGTAACAGCTACAGTGTTTAGACAAACCCCTGGAGCAAACGTCTAGCAGACACTGCCTTAAGTTCATGCAGCATATGTTTTAAAGTCAGACACTAGTGTTTCTGCTCATTTCAGAGTTGTGCCATTATGATTCTGCACTCTGCTGTGTTATATTCTCGCATACTGAGAACATTCTCTAGATGTTTTGTTTTCGTTTTCTTTCTGGGAATGGGATCTTCAGATGCTTGTTGTTACATAAGGTGGGGCTTTGCTGCTGTTTATGTGGCTTTACATGTGTCCACCCGCTCTTCCCACAATCCTCCTTTAATTAAATTCACTCTCCCACAGCTCAGATAAACACAATGTTCTGAGATAGTGCCGTCCATATGCCTCTTCCTCAGCCATCGCACGCGTGCAGAAGAATTCATCAGAGGGAAATGGGCACATTGTGTGCTTCCAGACCAAAGCGTGTTCAAATCTCCATGTTCTGGCTTTCTTTCTTCATTGTTTAGAAGCAGCATAATAATCGGTTAATAATCCGGCTAAATCTGAATGCGTTCATATAAACACCTCATGAAAAAAAAAATAATTCACTTCATACAGTATGCATGTAGTTTAATTTTAGTTCTAAATCTGAATGAATAATTCTTGTTGACGTTTAACAGTGCCAGTTAGCCAGGAGTTGGACATATAGGCTATACTATTTCACTCACTTTACTTAAAAAGTATCGTAAGCTCTATACAGTATGCACCGCATTGTAATCAGGAAGTGATTTTTTTTCCTATTCCTAACACAGCCATGTTAATGTTTAGTCTGTTCTTTATCTTTGTGGTTATTTCCTCTGTGTGTTTATTATATGAAATGGTGTGTAGCTGTTACTTGTTATTTGATTGAAGGAACGCTTGTTTTCCTCCATGCAGTAATAGAAGGCTATCCATCATTTGGTGGAGGTTTGCCCCAGTGCTCCTCTCAGCTTGTTCGCGCAGGCTGTTCTCGGCTCGGTTAATAGGACAGCACAACAAATGGGCCTCCATTCGGCCTCTGCAAATACCAATTAGAGCACTGGGTGCTGCCGTGAGACCCTGCAATGTGTGGGCGGCACCATATGGACTGCTTCAGCCACGCTCATAATATATTATATTACAGGAGTCTCCTGTAATACTAGCAAATGTGTGGGGTTTCTCTCTGGTCTGCAGCCCGTTATTATATTAAGCCCATAATTATAATGTTCAGTGTGAAGAGCGAATCTGAAACCAGCCAGTAGAATCATAAGACCAAATTATTAAAACACAACAACATGGAAAATAATGTGTTGGCAACACTGTAACCAGCTGCAAGTGTTTTACAGGTTCAGCGCTGAGGGAGATAAATGTGGATTCATCACTGAGTTTTGGGTTTTAGATATGTGAAAATGCTGGGCTGTTTGCAAGATCGGTTCTTTTGGTAAATGGGAAAGAATGGTATGACAGATTCAAAATCAAAAAGAGTGACTGTGTGAAGGAACTTATTATGGTCTTATTGTTTATGCCTAATGTAGGCCTAAATTTATTTGGATTACAGAGTAATAACCAGGGGCGGACTTATCCATTAGGCAAAGGTAGGCGACCACCTTGGGCCCCCAAAAGCCAAGGGCCCCCTAAAATGCTTTTCATATAGGATATGCGCATTAAGTCTTATTATGGTCTTATTGTTTATGCCTAATGTAGGCCTAAATTTATTTGGATTACAGAGTAATAACCAGGGGCGGACTTACCCATTAGGCAAAGGTAGGCGACCACCTTGGGCCCCCAAAAGCCAAGGGCCCCCTAAAATGCTTTTCATATAGGATATGCGCATTAAGAAAACGTTTGCTGTTTACGGTGTTTATTACCACGACAACCATCCGAGTCTGTGGCGCCTGCTGGTGTACGGCTGTACGCACTACGAGTACCATGAGCGCTCAGACTGATCTGAGATTTGCCCCGCAAACATTTCAGCAGTTATTATAGGCCTGTGTGTCCCGTATTTCTGTAGACTGAACCCATGCCATTAATTATGAATTTATCAGTCTTTTGCATGCCAAAGTCAATTTCTGCATAGAAATATTGCGCCAAATAGAAGCAGAAAATCGTGCTATACGCACTTTCATGAGATCGGGTTCGCCTACAACAATGAATTTGTTGGATATTCTACAAATGGGAATACAATGAATTCATGACAATGTTTACATTCAAGCTACCCGTAAAATGTATAGTGAAAAGTACTTTAAAAGCATCTGGAATGCAATAAAGTAATTTTAAAATTGCTGCATGGACAAAAAATATAAATAATTAACATATCATACAAAATTGCGTTGCAGCAAATCCTTTCAATTTTAAGGTATTCAGAACAGAGCGACATAAAAATCAGAAAAAGCAGCTATACAATTATAGGACAAAGTTTTACATATATGCCATTATAATTAGTGTTTTATTTTTTAACTGTACGGAATTATAAAATAAAATGCAAATTATAATCGGGCCTTCCATCAATTATAGTGATGAAAAAATGACTGGCCATCTCCTAATTGGATGTGCCTTTAGAGAGAAATGCAGGGATTACATAATGAAAGAGTTTATTTTATTAGGAGTCTATTTTCGATTTGAATTATTTCGTTTTAAAGTAGTAATTTAAAGCTTTCTATATATTTTGACCTTGTCTGAGTTTAGGTTCATCATTGTGAAGCTCTCCTGTTCAAACCCTAGACGGCAGAAAGCATTTGTTTTCTTTATTTTATAAAAGCGCAACGTTTTGTTGATATTGTGAGTTTAACATTGGTTTTGCTTTATTTCACAGAACCAATCGTTGCCTGGGTTGCGTATGTATGTGTGGGGCGGAGCTATCAAACTAGGGGCAAGACCCTTTTGGGGTAGGGCCGTGTTTGTTTTGGTGATTTGAAATATCAACATTGGCTACCAGAAATCACTTACCCCAACTTAAAAGGGAAAGTTCACTCAAAAATGAAAATTCTGTCATCATTTACTCACCCTCAGTTGTTTCAACACAAAAGAATATATTTTAAAGAACGTTGGCAACCAAACAGTTGCTGGTAGCCACTGACTAGTATTTTTCCCCCTATAATGGAAACAAATTATGTTCTTTGTACAACAATTGGTATCAAATTTCAGATTTACATGCCCCTAAATGTCACATATATAAAAACAAATGGTGGTTACTTCATTACAAAGAATGGCCAGAATAAGTAGACCATTTAAAGTTGACCAGGCTGTAGCGAATCAGCTCATGGGGAAATATGAATAATTAATCATAACTAGTTATAATTAATTATAACTATTTCGATCCGCTGTAGATATTTACTTGACCTCTCAGGGTCAACTGTCTGTCAATTCTAAGAACGTTAATTTCCTGGTTAAGGGAAATTACTTTCTTACTGTACAGTTCTACACAGAGCTTGTAGCATAAATCTGCATGATTAAGTGACTCCAGTTATGAGCAAACAATGAACAACGTCAAGTGTGATACAAGTAAGACTTTTATTAACTACATAAACACTTAAACTAGTCTAACATACTACATAAACACTTAAACTGGTCTAACATACACATACACACACACACACACACACACACACAAGGGAACATCAGATTCTTAGTTCAAACACACCTTTGTATAAAGGTGCAAATGATACCTAATGTATCATTTAATAAGACTAAGTTCGAATACTTGTACGTCTCGTCTGTCTGAAAGAAAGGCTTGATGCAGTCCAAAGGTTCAAGTTGATCTTTGCTGAAGTTGGTTGATGAAAAAGAACCAGTTTTGAGTCAGAGAATCTTGGTGAATGGAAAAGTCAAGGCCGAAGCCTGGCACGAGCTTAGGATGTCCTGGAGCGTTGTAGCTCACATTTTCATCTTCTCAGAATTCAACCAAACCACCGACTCTGGGCGGGTCCTTGGTGTGAGTCCTTTAAGATCGGAGAAGATTCACGCCTCTCAAGATGGCTTGTCCAATGAGAAAGTCTGAAATTCCAAGCGGGAGGTTGCAATTGCTGGAGGGTTTTACAACCCTTTGTGTGAGGGCATGGTAATTTGCAAATGAAACTTGAATCGAAATTACTAAAGATTCTCAGGACACTTAATATATTGCCTATGTACCAACATATATTATACTCTCTCGTTTAGATCATCAGAAGGCAAATTCATAGATATTAAACATGGTAGGATTACATATAGGTAAGATGACAGGAATGAGTGTTTCCATCATAAGCCTGCATAAAACAGTATAAAATCTCAAAGACAACATACACAATGACCTGAAGGATATATGTGTTCATTCAAAGAAAGGTTTTCCTATGGATTAATTAGAAAAGAGTCCATTTCTACTGTGCACTGTGTCTCTTCCTATGGAAAAGGCAGTGATTTTCCCTACTCACATTCCATTAGGTTGTAAATGGCTCTGGTCTAGCAAAGGTGTCGTGGTTGCCATGGTAACAGTGGCCTGTGGTTATTCGCAGACATCCTGGCGCCCAGTCTATTGGGTGAGGGTTCTGTGACGACTTGTTAATCTAATGAATAACTGATTTGTTAAATCAAATGAAAAATTGTGTTTTTGATTGGTCCAGACGCTACAAGGCATTATGACTATAGTCAAAAGTTTGGTTAAATGAGACCAAATTTGATATTTACATGATCAGTTTCATAAAAAACTATTGTTGAGTGAAAGCAAGAATGAGACAGAGAAGAGAGTAGTGAAGGAAAGAGTGTGGGTGGAGGCAGAAAATATCAAATAGGAAAATTTGAGATTGCAATTTGCAAGAATGGGTGGATAAAAAAGACAGATAGACCATACACAGACAAACAATACAACCAACAAGCACTAATGTGTTATTGGATGAGTGGGAGTGCAAATTGTAGCATGCTTAAATGAGAATAAAAAGCAGGAACGTGGAGCAAAAGAAAATATCAAGACAAGCCGAGCAATAACTAAATCTGGCACACAAAATGTGCAGCTCTACCTCAAGACACAGATTGTGTAATACTTTGCTTTATGCTATCATTGTGAGAAGCCCTGGGTGTGCCTACGACAGCAGAGGAAACATGTCTTATTAGTAGCATTGCTATGGGCGTTGGGTTCACAGATACCAATTAACCGAGCCAGAGGTGGGTCCGGCCCGAGGCCAGATACAGACCAAACCCAGTTGTATGACCAAAATCTTATATAGGACAGATAGATGTCAGGATTTGTGTGGGGAAGAGGCAAAGACTCAGGCATTATCATATTTATAAAAAACTATACCCTGCAGGGGAAAACATTCGGGCACAGCAGGGCAAGACACAACCGGGAACCAACAATCTGGCACAAGACAGAGAACACAGGGAGAATAAACAGGAAGGAAAATTAGGAGGGTAATGTTAGAGAGCAATTAAGATAATAGATAGAGGAACTCATGGCATGTAGAAATAAACACAATAACAAGTCATGTGTTCACACAAGACATGATGACACAAGAAAACGCGGCCATAACGAATGACCGAACTTGGATCACAAATGTTCGAACCCCTATACTGAACTAGACAGGAGAGTCGTGATCCAAAACTCTAAACCACATGCTCTCACAATATACATGACAGTGTCACCAAAACAAGAAGATTTTTTGATGGATTCTTTGTTTTATTATTTAAGACAAATGTCTTATCAAAAACAGTGGTAATCAAATGAATGCATAAAGCTTTGGCAATGTCAATTTAATTAAAATTTTTAAATGTAATCATATTTTAAACAAATCCTTTCAATTTTGGCAAATAAAGTGCTAAATAACAAAGGTTTAATTCAATAAAACTAAATAAAAAAATGGATGAAAAATTTCATTTTGAATTTGTCCTTAACAAATAGTTAAACTGCATTATTATTATTATTACTTTGGGGACTACATTACTGTACAATAGTACTTTCTGTGAAATATAGACACTAGTCCATACTTTGATTAAAGTGTAAAGCCCTATTTATCCATCCAAATTTAGCCAAATTCTGTGGCATTCTGCTTTATACAAGCAATTCTATTTCTCTGACTAGATGTTGTGGTTCTGTCCGTGTTTTCAAGAATTCATCGGACCCGACAAATAAAATAGTTGATGAAAAATAAATGAATAAGTGAATAAGACAAATGAGTAAGTCTGGCATATGAATAAGTCTGACATATGCACACAGCTTTGCATTATGTAACAGGACTTATTATAAGACAGATTAAACTGTGAATCGTGATTGGATGAGCCATATTTAAAGCTGTTGTAAAGTAGCTGATATACTTTAAGCACACCTTTGACAACATTTCAAATCTCTGGTAGTCATTTCAAATATCTGGTAGTGTTTCAAGGTGTGATGTTGCTTGGCAACTATAAATATCTGAACTCCACTTTGTGTGTATTAACACTCCTCATTTGACTTGTTAGGGACTTGTCTCGCTCTTTTTTTATTCATCTCTTTTGAGTGTAAATAATGTAAAGCACTCCTGTCCTCTGATAAATTGTATAGCAAAATCTCTACTGACTGACACATTTCTGTTACTGTGTGGTATATACAGTATTGCCATAACATACAGACATATGAGACAGCCCTAAGCACAGTAGTGTCATGCTGAAAAATGACTGAAGGCAGTTATCTCTGTCCTTACAAGTGTGCACCTTTCAAACTTTTCTCTAATGATACATAGTTAGATGGAAAGCCTTCAAAATGTGGGTTACACTTTACTTGAAGGGGTGTGCATAAGACTGACATGACACCTACATAATCATGACATGACACATGTCATGAATATGAAGGGTTTTTTATGCATGTTTATGACAACTGTCATTAAGTGTCATTCGCTCAGTTATGTAATTTTTAATGCAAAGATGACATTGTTTGAGATGTCTTTGTTATGGGCTATGGTTAGGGGTAAGGGTAGGGGTAGGGTTAGGTTAGGGTTAGGTCAAATAATGTCATATTTGCATTAAAAATGACATAACTGAGCGAATGACACTTAATGACAGTTGTCATAAACATGCATAAAACCTCCTTCATATTCATGACATGTGTCATGTCGTGATTATAAAGGTGTCATGTCAGTCTTATGCACACCCCTTCAAGTAAAGTTACTTTTAAACATAATGCATTACAATATTGCATTACTCCATAAAAAGTAACTAATTGCGTAACTTAGTTACTTTTTATCGAAAGCAATGCGTTATGTTACTTTTACATTGTTTTTTGTCACCTAAGCTGGGCTTGCTTATTTATTTTTAATATCAAAAACCCCAAAAAGTTATATTTTTGGAAACTGTAAAGGCCCTTTCACACCAAAAGTGAAATTAATAAGCCTCAGGCTTATTATTAAGTGCCTCTGTCTCTGCAGCTCACTCCCAATTTCTCTCAACATGGAGGCAGGAGAGGTGTCAGTCAATAAATGGGAAAACAATGTAACTTGCATTTAGGGGTGTGCGATATTGACAAAAAATAATATCTCGATATTTTCTGGGATTTTATCGATAACGATAATTAGACAATATTTTGCTGAGTGTGTTATTGTGCTGGTACCTTAAGGACTGCCGAAGACAGCTGACTCCTAATGTTTTTAATATTCTTCATATTCTGTGTGGTGTTCAGTTCATACTGATAGAAATTTATCTTTACAATACGTTTAAACTGATTTTGACATTTTATGGGCATTTTTACCTTTATAAAGTAATTTTTTCTAAAAGTGTCCATTATCTTTTGAGTCAAATTCTTACATTTAATCAGGGAATTAGAATAATAAGACATTTGGGCTGTTACCAAGCAAATTAAATCAACACAGAAGCTGCATCTGAAGTGGCATTTACATGTATTTACACACTGTTTAATGCAAGACATGAATGCATTTAACCTGCAATTACAAATGCATAAATAATGTTTTGATATATGAAACATAAACGATTGAACCAAATCATTTAAACGGTTGATTCATTCAGGAACGAAACACCATTGTGTTGCTCAGAGACACGAAACAGTGCTATGGCTGTGTTCGGAAAGATTTTTGTTGGCGAAATAGAGCAAAAACAAGTAATATGGTGTCTAAAACGTAAGTCTCTTAATTAACTTATTGTTTATTGAATTCAATGTCACATTTGTAATCATGGTAATTTTTGTAGAAAAACGGCACTCTTCGTGTGAAATTGAATAACTATATGAAGTGGTATAAATATATACATTTTCTGCCATCATGTCTTGAATTTGTGATCATTCTAAATGCATTTTAATAGACTGAATCGTGCAGTGAAAGAAAACACACTAAATGCGCACACGCACTAGTCTAGACAAAATACTCAATGTCAAATCGCACATCGTTAAAACAACAATTACGATATTATTGCAGACGATATATATCGCACACCCCTACTTGCATTATTTGAAAGTAACTATTTTCTTGTAAATGTAAAAGTAATGTGTTACTTTGTTAGTTGTTTGAAAAAAAGTAATTTGATTACATAACTTGTGTTCCTGGTAATGCATTACTTCCAACACTCTTATTTGAAAGTAACTATTTTCTTGTAAATGTAAAAGTAATGTGTTACTTTGTTAGTTGTTTGAAAAAAAGTAATCTGATTACATAACTTGTGTTCCTGGTAATGCATTACTTCCAACACTGGTCATAGTAAATGTGTGAGTTTTTAATTTTGCATCATAGTATCATACATCATCTTTCGAACCGCTCTGACCCCTCACTGCTGAGAGCCATCACAGACAGGACAGTGTATAGAGCAGTCAGACCACTTATAAACACAAGCTAACCATTAACAAGCAATTGGCAAAGGCATTACCTGGTTTTTACAACAGCCTTTATAAGCTGCATTGACACTGACAGAGATTAAATGACTGCAGATTGCTGAACCTCTGAGCGGTTAGTTTACTGTGCTCTAGTTTGTTTCTAGTCTTGTTCTGCTGTGATGTCCAACTGTATCACTGCAGTGGAACACTTTTTGCACTCCTGTTGGTAGTTGCTACATTGTTTTGCTTCTCAATTGCATAAAGTTCTGCTCAGCTTTGCCGCATTGCCAGCAGTCGCTGCCGCTTGTGTCGCCAGAACTCATCAATTCTTGTATCCCTGGCTCTGTGAGTCCTCTTTAACTCTATAACATATGAAGATATACTTAAGTCCTACTTAACTGTGCCAAAGAGCACTTTAGTTCAACTTCTTGCATTTAATATTAATTAAAACTAGAATACATTTTCATCTAATTGTAAACAACATGCATTTAAATGTATGAATTACAATACATGCATAACATTACATTAGATTACATACATTTTGCACAACCATAAAGTCTTTTTTTTTCCATAATAAGTGCTCATTTTAAAAGTATGCCAAAGTCAGTCCCTTCAGTTTTCCACGATTACAAACTCTCTGTATCCAACGCAAAATCAACAAAATACCGCATTTTTTGCGATCCTGCATAATATGTAATTTCACCACAAAGTAATTGTGATCTCATAAGGTCTCACAAAAAAAACTTATTGTAATTGTCTTACTGAATTATTGGATTTCTGTTTTGTGCACTTGCTGTAAAAAAACAAACTGTATCTTAAATGTTGTACTGATGTTACTTGTTTCTAATAAATAATAATTAAAATAAAATCACATATTTTTCATAAATGTCTGGAAATTACCTGGAGGCACTTACAGTGTACTTTTTCCACAAGGGTTGTCCTTTTTAAAGCCTGACAGATGTGGCCACCATAAAGTTGAAGTCAGCCCCTTCAGTTTTTTGCGATTCCACAATCACTAAATCCAACAAAAAAATCCACAAAATGGCACTTTTTTTGTGCATAATTCATCATTCCACCACAAAATAATTGCAAAACTTTAGGTCTTACAAAAAAAAAAACGAAAAAAAAAACTAATTTACCACAACAAAATCAGTCATTTTTATTGCGAAAATCACAGGAAAAAAACAACAACAAAAAAGCGAAATCCTAGAGGGACTGTAAAGTGTACTTCCTCTTCAGGAACTCGAGCTGCGTCGAAAACGTTAGGGGAACGCCTTCTGCGACCCACGCTCTGAATCACATGTGAAATCAGTCCAATAGCTGAACGGGACGTCACGGCGGATGACGTCATGACCAGGAAGCTATAAAAGCTTGTGCGGCGGAGGCAGCGTCAGCTTTCTGTCATTCAGCGAAGCGCTCTGTGTGTGTCAGTCATATTTATTGTTGTCTGTCTATTGTGAGAAAAAGTCTAATAAGCAGCTATGTCTAAGGCTCACGCTAAGACAAAGCATGCAAAGGGCGAGTGCAAGCCACGTTATAGGTTGTGTGTTCCTCCCTGCCCTCGTTATATCACGAGTGGGGATACACACAGCCTGTGCGGGGTTTGCTTGGGAGCGAAACACGCAGAGTCGGCTCTTGAGGGGGCCGGCTGCCCGCATTGCGAGTGCCTCCCACTGCGTACGCTTCGCTCCCGGAGGGCTCTCTTTGAGGAGGGAGCCTTCGCCAGCGTTCCTCGTGGTGCTGACCCCGCTTCCGTCGAGTCGGAGCGGCAGCTGCATTCATGGGGTTCGCAGTTGGATCTGGCGGAGGAAATGGAGACGGGCGAGTCCCTATCTCCTTCCTCACCCACCAGATCCAGTGCCCGATCTTCCGGTCTCTCAACTGAGGTTGTTGAGACCATCCTCCAATCCAGAGCTCCCTCCATGAGGAAACTGTATGCCCCAATATGAGGAGCTAGTAGAGGTGCTTACTCGTGCCGTGGCCAAGCTAAAAATCGATTGGCCCGCCGAGAAGCAGGCCGAGCCGCAGCGAAGCAAGCTTGATGAATGCTTCCTGCGCGCGAGGCTGCCACCTCCATGCAGAAAGACAGGGTCTTCCTCCTCGACGCCTGCTGTTTTTCCCGACCTCCACACCGAGGTGTCGAGGTCGTGGGCCAAGCCGTTTTCAGCCTGCCGATTCATCCCTGCCTCAGATTATTATGGAAATGTGGCAGGGCTATCTGAGCGTGGCTATAAGGCAATGCCCCGGGTTGAACAGACGCTAGCTAGCTATCTGTCCCCAGGCATGGCATCGTCGTTAAAGGCTCCTGCACTGCCCTCCAAGCCACTGCGTACGACATCAGCACTGGTGGGCAAGGGGTACGTGGCAGCGGGTCAGGCCGGTGCGTGTCTGCACACAATGTCTGTGTTACAGGCGTACCAGGCCAACCTGCTGAAAGAGCTGGATGAGGGCGAG